>NW_013746560.1:0-1585 GCF_000517525.1 Limulus polyphemus
CTTTTACCAACGAATAGTGGGATTGACCGTCACATTATAACGCCCCCCACGGCTGAAAGGGCGAGCATGTTTGGTGTGACGGGGATTCGAACCCGCGACCCGCAGATTGCGAGTCGAGCGCCCTAACCAACTAGCCATGTGTTTTTGTGTGTGTGTGTTTGTCAGTACGATTTCTCGAAAATTGCCAAGTGGATTTGGACGAAAGTTGGTATGTATTTGGACTATGATCCAACTTAGAAGTGATTAATTTTTGGAGGTCAAGGTCACAGCAAGGTCACGAAAAAAATCCCCATCTGTTAACATGTTTGCTCTATAATTCAGTCAAAAATAACTAGATTTTGATTATACTTCGTGGACATATGTAAAATATTATTCCTCATTGTTTTGCGAAAAATGATCCGTTGATAACGACGGACATACGGACACACTTTCGTGCCGGAGGTTTTCACTCTACCGAGTGGCCATCTAGTTGATGCTCATTTTCAAAACCTTTTCCAATGTGCGAAAAATCAGAGTATGGAGTTATTGAATGTCCATCTAGTTTGATATATTTTTTTACAGTCGGCAGCTAAACATCTGGACTGAACTCATTCAACCATGAATATTTTAAAGATGATTGGAGGATAGTTTTTTGCTTGGTCCTGCTGGCTGTGTAGACTTCTCAGGTTGTTCTTTATCAGACCCAAATCTGTTGTTTCAGGTTGAACATCATAAAAAATGCGAAACTCTTGTTTCAAAAGTTCGAGTTTTAAAGCATTTGGTGACCTTGACCTTTGTACTGAATCAGAATAATTAAATAGAACACCAGGTTTCAGGTTTAACATCATAAAAAATGCGAAACTCTTGTTTCAAAATTTCGAGTTTTAAACCATTTGGTGACCTTGACCTTTGTACTTAATCAGTATAATTAAATAGAACACCAGTCTATTTAAGAAACTATGGAGAGGGTTAACACTTGTGGTGGAGCCTTTTGCTATATATAGGACAGTAGCGTGCTTACATATCTTGTGGTGTCTTTCCCAAATAACCTTTTAACCTTTGTGCTGGATGAAGAGAAATATATTTCTGAGCACTCCCGGTTGCATTTGATTCTAAACTTTGAGTTTCGAATCAAATGTTTTAAATGAAATGATTATCATGGTTTTTTGGATTTTTTTTTTTTTGTCATATCTTATGGAAGAGATCAGTAATCCAAGTTTGGGCATTTGGAAGTGGATTTACCAAAACACATTTGCAGAGAATGGCCGAACATACACGTTTGTTTTGAATTTCGCGCAAAGTTACGCGAGCCGTCCCTAATTTAGTAATGTAAGACTAGAGGGAAGGCAGCTAGTCATCACCACCCACCGCCAACTCTTGGGCTATTCTTTTTACCAACGAATAGTGGGATTGGCCGTCACACTATAACGCCCCCACGGCTGAAAGTGCGAGCATGGAATCTCTCTCTCTCTGTCTTCTATTTCAAAATATGTTTATTTTCTCAGAATGTTTGTTTGTTTGTTTTCTGAATTTCGTGCAAAGCTACACGAGGGCTATCTGCGCTAGCCGTCCCTAATTTAGCAGTGTACGACTAGAGGGAAGGCAG
>NW_013746561.1:0-3715 GCF_000517525.1 Limulus polyphemus
CTCAGCTATAATTAGCAGAGAATAATATTGAGGACTTTTGTCTGCATAGAACTTGAACCTATAAAAAAGTGGCTGGTGCTAAACTTAGAGTTAGGTAATTAGTGGAATTTACCAATCAATGGACCAATTAACCCTCTTGCTGTAGGTTGGTTAAAGTGTGCATCTCACAACCTTTTATAGAGTTAGATTCAAAATTTAAGTAAATTACTATTTATACCCTGATAGCATTCTTACAAACTAAATCCAACTGTAAATGCATTGTTTAGGAGACATTGTTAGACATATTGTTAACAGTAATAATATGGTTTGAGCAACAGTGACAGAATGGATTTACAATATTTTGTTGTCATAAAAGTAAAAGCTGATTTAAAATTCCCTTTAATAAAAATGGATGAAATCCTAACATTTTTGAACTCGGAGCATTATTTTCAGTAATCATTACAAATGAGACATTGGAAATGATGCAAATTTTTATTATCTATTCTGTTCAAGAAGTTATTTCTATTATCTATTATGTACAGAAATAAATTTGTTGTCAAACATATTTAATAAATTAAATTTTAATATTATACGAGGCCTGTGAGAAAAGTATCCGACCTTATTTTTTTTTGCGATAACCTGATGGATTCGAATCAAGCGCGAAAAGAAAGCATATACGAGGCCTGTGAGAAAAGTATCCGACCTTATTTTTTTTTGCGATAACCTGATGGATTTGAATCAAGCGCGCTTGCATGAGCTGACCTTGAACCTTCGTGCGCATGCGTGAATTTTTTCCCGCTTGTTGATTGCGTCACGAGGCCTGTGAGAAAAGTATCCGACCTTTGGCCGGGGAATAAAAACTGGCATACCTGGAGTGCTGGAAACCTAATCACCCTCAAAGTAGTCTCCTTGGGACTCCACACACTTCTCCCAGCGGTGCCGCCATTGTTGGAAGCATTCCGAGAAAGCCTCTTTCGAAATGGAGTTTAGCTCGGCTGTCGTTGTAGCCATAATGTCCTCTCTTGTCTGAAATCGCGTTCCTTTCAATGGCCTCTTGAGTTTGGGGAACAGCCAGAAGTCGCAAGGAGCCTGTTGAACCACAGGAGTCTGGTTTTTTGCCAACAAAGTCTGAATCAAGTGCGAGGAATTTGCTGGAGCATTGTCGTGATGGAGGCGCCAATTTCCTGTTGACCACAACTCCGGTCTCTTGTGCCGCACAGCATCACGTAGGTGACGGAGGACATCCCTGTAGTACTCTTTGGTGATTGTTTGACCCTGTGGTGCGTACTCGTGGTGTACCACACCGCGGGAGTCAAAGAAAACAGTCAGCATCACTTTGACGTTGCTGCGCACTTGGCGGGCCTTCTTTGGTCTTGGTGACGTGGAATGCTGAATCTTCTGAATGGTTTCCACCTGGCTGTCGCCCAGTTTCTGGCAAAATTTGATGCAGTAGCGCTGCTCCAGTCGTTCCGTCATTTTCCTTGTAATGAAAAACTGACGAGAGCACTTCACACTACCTCACTCAATGGCTGCTTGCCAACAACCCCTAAGCTTTTAGACCTGAACACTGCAAGAGAAACTTTCAAACTGAAGGTAAAATAGACAATACACTTTACTGAAAACAAAGTAATATGCCACTGATAGATTAAAACTTTGTCTTTCTATAGGTTATAAATGATATAATTTAAACCATCTGAGAAAGTATTCGGTAACTTGTAAAAGAGAGGATGCAGTAGGTTGGCATGGCAAGCGAGTCTGACTCCAGCATTTGTCTCTGTAACAAAAGAATGAAAGCTATAAAAATTAGGCTTTGCATTAGTAATATCTATATTGTAATAAATAAGTTAAGTTAAACTCCACACTTCATAAACGAGTGTTAAATAAATTAGTGAATAGACAAGATCGAGAGAACAAATGTCATGATTCTCATACAAGGGGAGACTGAAGATATATTTAAATATTTCCTTGTGAAATTAAGAAATTAAAACTAATAAAATATTTTAAGACTTTTATGTCATAATTAGGAGGACAGTTATACTTTAATAGTTGTAGGACATTGTTTTCTTTGTGTGTGCTTAGGAGCATCTACCATATTTGTTTTTCATATATATTTTTATTTATTGTTATAAAAGTAACTAATATGTGAAAATTATAAACATACCAGAGATAAGGTTTAATTAGGTAAGATAATACAAACACAAATTCCACAATGTGTACTCACCTTAAACACCTTGTTTTGTGACCGAAGTTGTGCGGGTGAGCCTTAAACAAACAAAACTGCAGTCCACAGCAAAGGGTACAGCCAATCAAGGAATGCACTTCATGAAAAATATCCTGTAGAATTTCTTGTTGTTTTGTGGAGTTATCTTGTGAGTCGTAGGGGAAATCTGCCTCAACTTAGAATACCACAAAGTAGATAGGAATATAAAATTTTGGTGTCATGAACACTGGATATATTATTGCACAGTTTACAAATGAAAACATCCCAGCTACTAACATTACTTGTGTTTGTTGTGTAAATTAGATTTCTAAAGAAGGTGGTGTTTAGTTTACTAAGGAAACTTACCAGATATGATTAAAAAAAATATACCAGTTATAATTTATCGAGTTTTACATATAGTATTTGTGTTTTGTTAACAACATTAATTGTTATTCATCTTTCTTTTTGTTTTAGAACAGATTTGTCAAAGTAAAAACTGAACAAAGTGTTGATTCAACTAACGATGACATTATTTCTAAGTTTAATGAGAGTGATGATGAAACTGTTGATTGTTCACAACATGATGTTATGAGTTTGAAAAGTGAACCAAAAGAAGAGTTTCAACAAGTTAACTCTGAGTTAGAAGGTTTATCAGGTGAGTGTAAACTTCAATAATTATATCCATTAACCATGTGATGGTAGACATAGTAGTAGAAAAATGGTGTTACTGAATTGTGTTAACCATATGGTGGTAGACATACTAGTAGAAAAGTGGTGTTACTGTATTGTGTTAAACACATGGTGGTAGACATACTAGTAGTAAAATGGTGTTACTGTATTGTGTTAACCATATGGTGGTAGACATAGTAGAAAAATGGTGTTACTATATTGTGTTAACCATATGGTGGTAGACATAATAGTAGAAAAGTGGTGTTACTGCATTGTGTTAACCATATGCTGGTAGACATATTATTACAGCATTGTTTTAAATAATGATAATAATTTATAGTTTTTGTAGAACAAATAAAATAAAATAATAATCAGTTGTACAGTTAGTTGAATTGTCTAAGAAAATCATGTTACAACTAGTTTAACCCTTTGTATGGAAACTCTCATAGAAACTTTGTGGTTGCAAGGCAGCTGTAATACACCAAACCCAAAGAGAGGGGGTTAAAGTATTTATGTTATCACATTGACAAAAGCTCATTCATATTATGTAAACAAATATTAGTTAGGTGTTTGAACTCAACATATCAGCAGTTTGTAGAAAACTAGACTACAGTGTGTGATTTGTTGTCTCTGTAATCTCTAACTGAGTTCATTGGCAAGAAAAAATATTAATCATGGAATGTACACTGTAATAATCTTTAACCACAGCCATTATCTGATAAGCAGACTGAAATGACAGCTTTCTATTTAGGGAGTCACAAGCTATCTTTCTTATAAGAAAATATTCTTAGTTACCAATTAGTAAATAGTATTTTGGACAGAGCTAGTAGGAAGCAAGTTTTATATATGTTTATTTAAGCAACTTTC
>NW_013746562.1:0-1613 GCF_000517525.1 Limulus polyphemus
GTCTTGTTTTTTGAATTTCGCGCAAAGCTACACAGGGCTATCTGCGCTAGCCATCCCTAATTTAGCAGTATAAGACTAGAGGGAAGGCAGCTAGTCATCACCACCCACCGCTAACTCTTGGGCTACTCTTTTAGCAACGAATAGTAGGATTGACAGTCACATTATAATGCCCCCCCACGGCTGAAAGGGCGAGCATGTTTGGTGTGACAGGGATTCGAACCCGCGACCCTCAGATTGCGAGTCGGGTGCCCTAACCACCTGGCCATGCCGGGCACCAAGACTTTATGCCAAAATAAACTGAATCCGCATCCCACCAAACATGCTCGCCCTTTCAGCCGTGGGGGGCATTATAATGTGATGGTCAATCCCACTATTCGTTGGTAAAAGAGTAGCCCAAGAGTTGGCGGTGGGTGGTGATGACTAGCTGCCTTCCCTCTAGTCTTACACTGCTAAATTAGGGACGGCTAGCGCAGATAGCCCTCGTGTAGCTTTGTGCGAAATTCCAAAAAACAAACAAACAAAATAAAATAAACACTGCTGCAAATCTTCAACTTATGACAAACACAGATGCATCAACAGGTCACCAAGCTAGCTGCAAAAAACTTATAGAAGGTCATGTCAACCTTTTCAGCAAGATGATTATTCACAAAAACTTTTGATAGCCTTCTGTCATTTCCAATATATCATCTCTCTTTACATATATTTTTGGGAAGTTTTTGTTTGCTTCTGTAATTGTATTATTTCCTCATCTGAAGAATTATAACCAACTTATTTTGTTTAAAAGTTCTGTCTATTTCCTGTACTTTGAGCTCAATTTTGCCAAATAATATTTTACTTAAGCATTTTATTTTATTGCGCATTTTTATGTTAGCTTTTAGTTTAAGCTTTAGTCATACAATCTTCATTTCCAGTTTTTTGTTTGCTACCTACAACTGATTTTAGATAATATGAAAAGGAAACCTTCATCATTATGCTAAGTCACTATGTTCATGAGTAATGCTTTCTGTTATGTCAGGACAGTTTTGTGCTTCTGTTCTCATTTTCTTTTAGTGTAAAAAATAAAAATAACCATGAGGACATTCCACAATATTTAAACAAAGTCTGCTTTTGCAAAGATGCTGCACAATACTTCATATATTATATATTGCTTGAACTTCATTCATTTCTATACAAGTGTGCATAAGATACATGAACTTACAGCTGGTCGTATACAAGTGTGCATACAAAACCTGCATTTGTTCTTAATTGTATCCTTTATTCTGAATTTGCAAACTGCATTTGATTTTGTTGCACATTACATAATTTAAGTTCTGTATTTATGTGCATAGATTTTTTATTTATGTTTTCAATCTGATTATTTTTATTATTTATGTAATTTCTTAGTTGAATCCTAGGACAATTATTTTAAGTTTAACCTGATTTTTAATTTGCTTTAGTTTATCCATGATTATTCCAAGTTTGATTTGGACTGTATCCAATGTTACAGTTTATGTAAAATTTAGTTACTTAGCATTTTATCTAGTTTTGCATTGCATTTGATTTGATATTTTTCAGTCTAGTTCTGTATTCTTCTCAGATTTACTTTCAATTCACTTAACTGTTGATGCTTTTAT
>NW_013746563.1:0-1615 GCF_000517525.1 Limulus polyphemus
ATTAATGATAGCAGTGGAATAAAAAATGTTTAACATTGCGGGGGGGGGGTCATGACAACAGTATTTCTTGGCCGGAGGGCAGAATGGCCTCTCCCCTACATCATAGAAAGTATAATTCTTATATAGCTCTAGAGGAACAAATGATCAACTTTTTCACTCTCTCTTTCTCCCTGAAACCACCCAGTGGCACAGCGGAATGTCTGCGGTCTTACAACGCTAGAAACCGGGTTTCGATACCCGTGGTGGGCAGGGCACAGATAGCCCATTGTGTAGCTTTGTGTTTAAATACAAACAAACAAAGTCTCCCTGAAGCCACCCAGTGGCACAGCGGAATGTCTGCGGTCTTACAACGCTAGAAACCGGGTTTCGATACCCGTGGTGGGCAGAGCACAGATAGCCCATTGTGTAGCTTTGTGCATAATTACTAACAAACAAACTCTCTCTGTAATAGCTTTTACACTTTGAAATATTGGGGGGGGGTATATGTTGATCTCTGAAAACTTAATGAAGAGGCCAGCCATCCCCTCCCGCCGCTCCTACTCTACTGTATTGTTTTCTCGCCCTTACATAAAAAATATCCAAAACATGCTCCGGATATCAGATCCGGAATAACTTCTTGCTGAGGCTACATCTTACTAACTAATGCTATTGAGGTTTTTGGTTAAAGAATCTTGGAAATCAGGTTTCGAAGAAGTAGTTTTCAAGTCTCGTGACCATATTTAGAGAAAGACACAAAAATAGGTTCTGATGTGCAACGCTCTATTTAAAGTTTGTGTAACTTATTCTCTTGACAATTTAACCGTAATTATTTTTCTTTTAACTCAGAAATGAAAGCTAGAAATTACTAAATTGTGTATAGAGAGCAGTGCAAACAATTTTGTATGATGAAACTTGAGTAATACTCATACCACTTATAAAAACATGTTGTTGATGTTGTTCTTAAAACAGTATAACGCTAAAAACGTTTACCCGTTATGTATAAACTGTATATACATGTGGTCTATTGTGTAGATTTACGCTAAAATAACTTACGAAGTTTTAGAACAAAGCTACATTGGGCTATCTAATGTGTCCACCGTGGGATTCGAACCTCGGATTTCAGCATTGTAAGTTCGTACACTAACCGCTGACAATTTAAAAAATATCGCTTTCAGCTGGACACAAACTGCTCTAACAACTTAAAAATGCTTTGCCAGATAATTTTGATCGTGTGAAATACGAAATTAGACAAGTTTTAAACATGGTATGGTTGAAAATGAGTTTTACTTTCTTTTAATTTGTAAAGAAAAAGTAACATATCAGTTCGATTCATTATCTTAGATTTAAAAACAAAAATTATTACATAATATAGAAACGAAAAACGTTTAATAATTTCTAGAATATCATTTGATATCACTTAACAAGATAATAAATACAAATACGGAATGTACTTATTTGTTTTTGATAGATAATGAAAACAAATATGGGATGTTTTGTTTGCTGTTGATAGATAATAAGAACAAATGTGGGATGTACTTGTTTTTTTTTATAGATAATAAAGACAAATAGGAAATGTATTTGTTTGTTTTTGATAGATAATAAAGACAAATATGAGATGTATTTGTTTGTTTTTGAT
>NW_013746564.1:0-1468 GCF_000517525.1 Limulus polyphemus
CCTGAACAGCGCCACCTTTCTGGAAACAACAACCAGAGAACACGGTCCAGGCTATCTTAGCTACACAAACGTTGATTGGTTGTTCTGTCGGGGGATATCCTGCACCTAGAGTCACCTGGAAAATTAAAAGTTAGTTATCACAAAGTGTTGTACTTTTTATTGAAATTTTCATTTTACAATAAATAATTTGAAAAATGTATTTAGCGATGATTGATAAATATCATAATACTAACAGCATCGACTATCGTGAAATCTAAAACGAATATTTTAACCTCCACGTTTATCAAACTGTAGATTGAATTGGACCTAACTTGGACTTCGAAATGAAAAAATGTTGTGAAAACTAAGTTTATTTATTATTGTGAGGAATCATTTCTGTTCAATTAACTTGTGCCTCTCTTACTTGTAAATAATCGTTCCTGTTACAATTTTAAAATAATAGTTCACAAAACGTTATCTAGATGGCGGTACAGAATACCTTACAATAACTACCAATATTCTTCAGATCCTTCAGGCTCTTTCACTCCAGTCTCCAGGAGCTACAACATGAAAGTGTTGGACAATGGAACACTGGTGATTAACGACGTTAAGGTGACAGATTCAGGAACGTACCTGTGTCAGGCTGATAACGGAGTGGGGGAAATGTTGGAGAAAGCTGTCCGTTTGTCTGTCCACGGTAGTACTTCTTATTCGGGTGTTGGTTTAGTAACTCTCCGAGTATTCAAAGATTATTAAATCTGATAAAAATACATTGTTAAATTAACTATTAAGCCTATCGTTACTTGATACTAGTAACAACTTTATTTAACTATCTATTAAGCCTATGTTGGTATAGTTACTTGATACTAGTAACAACTTTATTTAACTAACTGTTAAGCCTATGTTGGTATCGTAACCTGATACTAGTAACAACTTTATTAAACTAACTGTTAAGCCTATCGTTACTTGATACTAGTAACAACTTTATTTAACTATCTATTAAGCCTATGTTGGTATAGTTACTTGATACTAGTAACAACTTTATTTAACTAACTGTTAAGCCTATGTTGGTATCGTAACCTGATACTAGTAACAACTTTATTAAACTAACTGTTAAGCCTATCGTTAAACATAGGCTTAACAGTTAGTTAAATAAAGTTGTCACTAGTATCAAGTAACGATACCAACACAGGCTTAATAGATAGTTAAATAAAGTTGTTACTAGTATCAAGAGTATCAAGTAACGATACCAACAGTTAGTTAAATAAAGTTGTTACTAAGCCCATGTTGGTATCGGTACTTGATACTAGTAACAACTTTATTTAACTAACTGTTAAGCCTATCGGTACTTGATACTAGTAACAACTTTATTTAACTAACTGTTAGGCCTATATTGGTATCGTTACTTGATACTAGTAACAACTTTATTTATCTAACTGTTAAGCCTATCGTTACTTGATACTAGTAACAACTTTATTTAAAATATTAG
>NW_013746565.1:0-507 GCF_000517525.1 Limulus polyphemus
TGTTACTTGGGTATCAAAATAAAAACATCCAAAAAATGTAGTAATTGTATTTTTAAAACATAAATCTTATGGTTGTCTTTCAGTATTCAACCCGCAATATTCTAGACAACGTGTAGAAAATAATACTTGAATTGTGTATGTCATCTATTACTGACATATATATATATATATATAAACACACACGCACAGGTATTGTATGTAACCCTTACTGGTATGTATATAAACCACATTAGTAGGTATCTAACCCTTACTGGTATGTATATAGCCCTCATTGGTAGGTATCTAACCCTTACTGGTATGTATATAGCCCTCATTAGTAGGTATCTAACCCTAACTCGTATGTATATAGCCCTCACTAGTAGGCATCTAACCCTAACTCGTATGTATATAGCCCTCACTTGTAGGTATCTAACCCTTACTGGTATGTACATAGCCCTCATTAGTAGGTATCTAACCCTAACTGGTATGTATATAGACCTCATTAGTAGGTATCTAACCCTTACTGCT
>NW_013746566.1:0-1615 GCF_000517525.1 Limulus polyphemus
AGTCCCGTAAAATAAAGAGACTTTGTTGAATTGTAATTTTGTGATTGTAATTCTGTACATTTAATTAAGTTATTGTTAATTGTTATTGGTTTATTGTATGTGGCTATTTTTCGGGACGAACAATACTAAGGAGGGGACAGTGTTGCGTCAGCGAGGTCACGTGACTAGTGTCACGCCACGTTTCTAGAACTATCTTGTTCCTTCGTGAATGCCCTAGCGTTTACTAGATATATGTTTGTCTGGTATATATATAAGACGCTCACAACGTGACGGAACAATGTGTGTAGGTAGTGAGTAATTGAACTGCAGTCAGGAAGTATTGTTGAAGTTAACGTTCGTTGTTAAAACGTTTGTGAAAAAGCGACTGTTGAAAATAAGTGTATCGGTAAAGTTATATTCAGAAATAATAAACCAGTTTTATTAAGTAAGGACTTGTGTCGCTAAAGTTTCGTCGGAACGAAGTTACGGAAAATCAATTAACAAACGGAGATGTAACAATATATTGCACCGTTGACAGCATTACAAGTACACTACTATGCTTTCATCGGTAATCACTCTCGATATTAGTACGTGTAATGTCTTTTTGCCATTCAAATGAATGAAAAGCAAAAAAAAAAACATCTGAGGTAAGTTTATAATGTTGTAATCTTCAGTGTATAAATGTCTGTTTGATACATATTTGTTATTTTAAAACCATGAAAACGGCGGTTGTATGTATTTTCTTTCTTTGTTTTTAGTAAACTGTATAATAAATTACTGGTATGAACAAAATTATTTTTTGCATAAGCATGCGAGTACCGGCATTTTTTGTTGAGAAAATTTCCGCTAGTTGTAAGCTATATTTTCAATGTTTTAATTTAGATGATTGCTAGATATAACTCATTAATATGATGATGTTAAAATCTAGAAAGTTAAAAATCGAAAAGATTTGTGTAACAGGTAGAAACATACGAGTACTCAATAATCAGTCAGTTAATTCAGTGCTAATAAGTTCAGAGTCAGAAAAGTGATTTGGTATATAGAGAGTTATCTCTTTTGATTTTAATAAATATGTCTACTGGAATTTCTGTTGAAACGTTGTACTATAAGTTGGGCCTGAAATAGATGTAGAGTTTATGTTGAAAAGTATTTATGAAATTGTACGTACAAGTGAATGTGGTTATAATAAACGTTACTTGAATTACGAAATAAATTAATTCGATAAGTGTATGTTAATTGTTGATGTTAATATGTATTTTTATTTAATTTCTTTTATGTACAGGTGGGCCGGATTTTCTGCAGTATGTGTCTGTGACTTGTTGGTGATAAATTTCAACAATAAATAAATAATACACAGTCCATTTGTTTTAAAACAATATATTAAAACAAATCAAACATACATGTACAAATGTTCGTTACACAATTAATTATCACAGTTCTGTCCAGAGCTTTAAATAATTGTCTGTTTTTGTCAAAATCCACACAGGTTGATTCAGTTACTTTAGAATCCAATTGAAAAGATGAATTATTCTTCTCTACTCAGTTATTACAATACAATCTGTGATAATTTCACCTTAAAAATCGCAAATGTACACTACACAGCGTGGTCACAAGTAAATAGACACTACCTTTTCAG
>NW_013746567.1:0-1611 GCF_000517525.1 Limulus polyphemus
TTCTATAAAGTGCCCCAGTTATTTTCAGAAAGCGAATGCAGTCTTTTCGTGAAGCACGCCCATCATAATGTTTCTACATAAACACAAAGGGGTCAGTTATCTTGTTTGTTTGTAGTTAACCACAAAGCTACACAATGGGCTATCTGTGCTCTGCCCACCATGAGTATCAAAACCCGGTTTGTAGCGTTGTAAATCCGGGTCAGTTACCTGACAATATTTGTGGTCTTCATTAATTAAACTGCTTTGCCGTGGAACTTGGAAAAGAAGTAATAATGGACACAGGAAATGTTTACTTCTCGTGACATTAGGTAGTTAAGACCCAATACGCTTTGCACTCCCTCACAGCGGTATGTCTGCAGACTTACAACGCTAGAAACCGGGTTTCGATACCCGTGGTGGGCAGAGCACAGATAGCCCATTGTGTAGCTTTGTGCTTAATTCCAAATAAACAAACCCTCAAAATATTGTTTCTCTATATAAATACTAGATGTACTTCCACAGGATCCTGAAAGTTTTCCTTTTTCAAGAGCAAATAAAACCAAAATTAAGAGTAACAAATATTGTATTTCTTGCTTTTGAAGTTCATACGTCATACCGATAATCATATTTTTTATTAAAGACGCTTCCAGCACAAACCTAGACAGTGTTTTATGGTTGAGAAGTGACTGTATTCTAATCGCTGATAATTTGTTCACGCGCAAGGAAAGCTGATATATGAACTATGGTAAAGTTCCCACATCGTTCAATTTATATCTGTGACGTGTCTTATTTTCTGGAGAATATTGAAAAGCCAAGCAGAGTCTCGGGTTGTAAGGAATGCTTTAATCGTGAAGACCGTGATATCCTTTTAATTAATTATTGAATTCTTAAAATGTATCACTCTGCTGATGAATAAAAACTCACGCATCCTTCACTGGCTCAGAGATGAGCTTAAGGGCTTATAGCGCTAGAATTCGGAGTTTGGTACCTGCGGTGGACACAGTGCAGATAGTTCATTGGGTAGTAGTTTTGTGCTAAATTATAACGGAGCCGCTCTAATACCGGTGTTTCAAATTTATAGAAAGATTGTGATAATTGACGCAAAAGATGAATTTTCGAATATTCAAACCGTTTCAATTTGAAGATAAGACACCCAAAACCGACCCTTTTCTCATTCAATTAAATGTTTGTACCAAATATCATGCAGAGTTTTGAAATCTGTAGATTATGTTGAAAAAAATCAAA
Source organism: Limulus polyphemus (assembly GCF_000517525.1). Classification (NCBI taxonomy): domain Eukaryota; kingdom Metazoa; phylum Arthropoda; class Merostomata; order Xiphosura; family Limulidae; genus Limulus; species Limulus polyphemus. The sequence goes on from NW_013746567.1 coordinate 1,225, forward strand.
TAATTACCTCCTGAAGAAGGTTTGACTGAAGAAATAAGAATAACGGCAGGATTTAATCACACGATGTCACGTTACCATGGAGACAAGACACAACAAAACCAAACACTAAGCCTAAGTAATGGTTTATCTAAGTCACTAATCAGCTCACCAGCTTATGCAGCTCAGTTTATCTTTAAAGCTCGTCTTTTCATTTGACACTATTCCGTTACTGAAGATATATAAAAAAAAAACGAGATTCCAAGCTTTTAGTCGATTGTTAACATTAAATGTTCTTACCTGTTTGGTTATTTGGAACCCTTGGCCTGAACACGTGGTCTACATGAACACATTAAATGTTCTTACCTGTTTAGTTATTTGGAACCTTTGGCCTGAACACGTGGTCTACAT
>NW_013746568.1:0-1615 GCF_000517525.1 Limulus polyphemus
ATCATGAATATTTTTTTTCCATAATATACATATATATTATATGATGTTAATAAAATTAGTCGTATAGTATTCTCAATAATAAGCGATTAAGATGACACAAGACCAATAAACCAGGATCTGAAAGAAGAGTATATAAAAAATATAAAGCTTACAAAATAGCGCCGGCCTAGTTGTTCGACTCGCAATCTGGAGGTCGTGGGTTCGAATCCCAGTCACTGAACATGTTCGACCTTTCAGTCGTGGAGGCGTTATAATTTTACGGTCAATCCCGCTGTTCGTTGGTAAATAAGGAACACAAGAGTTGGCGGTGGGTAGTTTTGACTGGCTGCCTTCCCTCTAGTCTTACACTGCTAACTTAGGGACGGCTAGCGCAGATAGCCCTCGTGTAACTTTGCGCGACATTCAAATCAAACAAACTAGCGTAAGAATAAACTGACCCTCCCAGGTCGATGACCTAAATCTCGATCCGGAGAAGACGACAACGATAAAATCGAGAAATTCTATAGTTAGTACACTTGAACTTTGAACTCGCTACGCGTATAGACATGAATTTTTTTTTTTTTTGTGTAAACGAAATGTTATATTTTTGAATTAAACCTAAAATAAACATTTAGCATGTTTCACATATCATAGGGACACAGCTATAGCTAAGCCTCTAATTTCTACAAGGGCAGAATAGACGTAGTTTAAAACTGGGCGTATACAGATTGATAATAAAGTATCTCTAAACACATTTCCCTTTACGAAAGTTTTGAAAATATAATTACGAAGAAAAAAATGTATACAATATCATAGTGTGGTTTACTTTATGATATATGATAGGTATGTTTCTATTTCTACAGTAACATTATTCTGTTCGAATATATTTTTATTGCATAAATAGGGTTGATTAAATCCATTTATCATGTGTAATAAATATTGATACAATAAAAGCCAGAGTATTAACTTGAATTACAAACTTTTCGCATCAGACGATTAAAACAAGACACGAGCCATCCCAGCATCTTTTAGTATTGAACCTAGGACGGGTGTTTTAAAGTTATTTGATGAAAGAAGCTCGGCACAACTTCTAAAACAAAAATATAATGAAAATAAGACGTGATGAAATATATATGGATTATACTATGGTGGTACCATACTGGACATTATACGACATGATGAAATATATATATGGATTATACTATGGTGGTACCATACTGGACATTATACGACATGATGAAATCTATATGGATTATACTATGGTGGTACCATACTGAACATTATATGACATGATGAAATCTACATGGATTATACTATGGTGGTACCATACTGGACATTATACGACATGATGAAATCTATATGGATTATACTGTGGTGGTACCATACTGGACATTATACGACATGATGAAATCTATATGGATTATACTATGGTGGTACCATACTGGACATTATACGACATGGTGAAATATATATGGATTATACTATGGTGGTACCATACTGGACAATATACGACGTGATGAAATCTATATGGATTATACTATGGTGGTACCATACTGGACATTATATCACATGATGAAATATATATGGATTATACTATGGTGGTATCATACTGGACAATATACGACATGATGAAATC
>NW_013746569.1:0-2236 GCF_000517525.1 Limulus polyphemus
CGGAAAATTAACTGACGACCAGAGACGTAACACTATCATAAAAAAAGGCGTACTGCTTTGTTTAAACAAATACAAAATACTAGTGCATTGTTCAGTTTTATGTTGTTATGTATTTTCTGTAATAATGTTTTTCACTAATGATAAATTGTCCATATAATTAGAATTACTCATTGTTTGTAACTCCTGTATATGTATCACCTGTGTGTTTCCACAGTTATTTACAATACTGTATATATATATGTGTGTGTGTGTGTGTGTGTGTGTGTGTGTTTTAATTTAATAATCAGTTTAGGTTCAAGATTATTTTATATAACAGTTTTATTTTTGCTTTTATAAGTTGTAAGCATAAAATTCAAACTGTATATTGTCTTTGTTTTTCTTCCCATAAATACACAGATGTTTCAAAACTTTTAAAGTGATTCAGCAGGTGACAGACACACCAGAAGCATTATATGAAGTAGGTATTTTGATTTAATACATAATCATTTCTTAACCTATACTTTGTATATGTTTGTTGTGCTTAACATATTGGTGAAAGCCAAGTAATCTCTTGGTTATAATGAAAGTCATATGGTTAAAGTAGGTAAATCTTGATTTTTCCCAATCAACCAATCTATTTGCTTTGTTACTTGATATTCCACTGATGAAACAAAATTATTATTTGAATTTGAATATTCCCTCTATTACCTATTCAACTATATCTGTACTGAGACAGAATGTTCTCCTATGTGCCTTATTTATAAAACTTATCTTTTCAGCACACTTGCCCTCTCAAAGCAAATATGCATGAGCCTGGTCATAAACATGTCTAACTAATGCTTCAATAAGAATTTTTATAATTTTGTTGAACTTTCTCTATTCAACTGATTTTACTTAAACCTGGAATGGAAAACTTCAACATACATGTTTGTATTAACTTGAAACAATAAATTGGTTTGGTAGCAGTAGGCCCATTTAGATATTCTATTGGCATAATTACCTAAAAAATAAGATTTAAACAACTTCAGTTTATTTAAAAATGCTGCCATGAGTTCCTCAAATTTTAGTTTATCTGCATCTTTGCTCTCTCCCATGACCACTTTATGTGCCAGGTATGTAAGATATTTTGGCAATCCTGGAAAACACTTTGATCGTGCTCTAATGTGTTGTGAATCATTATTCCTTATAATCACCTGGAGTTCAACTGCCCTCTGGTTGTTCTGATTTTGTTCTTCAAGAAACATTTTATCATCATCCTCTGATCAGTTTAAGAACCATTACAGTTATCAACTGAAAACTGTAGCCATTTTCTCCTTGAGGTTAGTCTATACGTATAACATAATTTTCAAGTAATTCAAAGATGTGACATTTTGATTCATTATCATTTAGCATAATATTGTGTTAAACAAACGAAAAATCAAGGAATCCATCTTAATTGAACAAAACAACCTTACTCTAAACCTATGCCCTGGGGTGCCAGGATATCTCTTCTAAGTCGTGCAACAATATCCAGTCATGTGACCTCTTTGTTCCATATTATGTTATATATATATATTTTTGGTTGTGGATGCGGGCACAATGTTCTTTGATGGCTCCATTTTGTAGGTGCATTGTCAGGCATCTTGACAGCATCGTGGTAGTCATTCCGATGTAGGAGGCGTTTGCCAGGAGCTCACAGTCTCCTTTATTACACTTGTACTCGTAAATGATGTTCACTTGTTGTAGATCTGTTGTCTTTTTATCGGGGCTGTTTTTCATGATAAGGTCTGACGTTGTGGTAGACTTGTAGTAGATATTGAGTTGTAGTTTTGTGTTCTGTTTCTTTGGTGTAGTATTTTTGTAAACGATATCCTTTAGAATCCGTTTGTCTGTCTTGTACGCGGTGGAGAATTGGTTTATGTAGTAGACTTTGAGTTGTTCAGTGGAGTTGTCGGTAGTGGTGTTTTTTTGGTGTAATAAAGGAGACTGTAAGCTCCTGGCAAACGCCTCCTACATCGGAATGACTACCACGGTGCTGTCAAGACGCCTGACAATGCACCTACAAAATGGAGCCATCAAAGAACATTGTGCCCGCATCCACAACCAAAAACTCACACGTCAGGACCTAGTACAAAACACTAAAGTAAAACGCCGATTTAACGACTTCACAACGCTCCAGATACACGAGGCCATACAGATCCTACAGCAAACCACCACAATCAACAAACAATCGACCGGAACAGAACGCACACTGCTACTTCTTGGCGAGAAACCCAAG
>NW_013746570.1:0-1614 GCF_000517525.1 Limulus polyphemus
CACGCATTTATGCCGTCACGTTTTGACCATCTTATATATACCAGACTATCCTATATCTAGTAATCTCTCGACAATTCACGAAGGTTCGAGAGAAGTGGCGTGACACTAGTCACGTGACCTCGCTGACGCAACACTGCCCCCTCCTTAGTATTGTTCGTCCCGAACAATAGCCACTTACAATGAACCAATAACAATTAACAATAACTTAATTAAAATGTACAGAATTACAAACACAAAATTACAATTCAACAAAGTCTCTTAATTTTATGGGACGTATCTTCTTCCGTACTGGTCTCCGTCTCGTTGGCTTCTGCTTCATCAGTAAATGTCCTATCATCGGTAACAGTCACATCAGTGGTAGTAACTTCATCAAGAGCTTCATCGTTTCCCTTCTCAAAACTGAGTAGAGTTTCTACTTCGACGTTGGCTTTTTCAGGTCACGCACTGCTTTCACCTTATCAGATTCAGTTTGCACACCATTCTCACTTACAATGTGACCTAAGTAAAGCACCTCTTTCTGGAACAAATGACATTTCTTGGGATGGGGTTTGAGGTTTGCTGCTTTCAAACGCTTGAATACTTCCTCCAGCCGGAACATTCCTCGTCAAAAGTTGTTGCAAATACGATGACATCGTCTAGGTACACTAGGGCTATCCTCCATTGTAAGCCTTCCAATACTCGTTCCATCAGCCTCTCAAATGTTGCTGGAGCATTACTGAGCCCGAATGGCATCACTCGATATTGCCAGAGACTTTGGCCATAACTAAATGCTGTCTTGGGTCTATCTGCTTCAGCCATTTTTACTTGATGGAAACCTGACTTCAAGCCCAGAGTTGAAAACCACCTGGCTCCACTTAGGGCATCAAGAGTATCATCAATTCTTGGCAGTGGGTATGAATCTTTTTTGGTTATGCTGTTAAGAGCCCTGAAGTCCACACAGCAACGTTGGGTCCTACCCTTCTTCTGCACTAATACGACAGGAGCTGAACAGGGTCTATCTGATTTTTCAACTATCCCTTCCTTGATTAGACCATCCATGACCTTCTCTATCTCTTGTCGCTTTGCTGGAGCTATTCTCCTTGGAGGGATCTTTATTGGACGGTGATTGCCTGTGTTTATTCTGTGCTCTACCAGGTTTGTGCATCCGAGGTCATCATCTCCGTTCGAAAAGACGTCAGCATAATTTGCCAAAAGTTCTTTTACCTGAAGAGCCTGTGATGATGACAAATGAACTATGCTCTTCTTATAGAGGTCAGTCAAATATTCTGGAAGTGTATGTCCTTTCTTTACAGTCGTATTCCTTGCTTTAACATTGACTGTCTCTACCTCCTGGCACACGCCCAACAATGCCCCTTCCTTAAGTATCTGCTCACATTTAGAGAAATTGGCTTCTGTTATAGGTATTACTTGACGACCTGCTACAAGTGACCTTCCAATCTTCAAATCTGCTGGCCTGGATGGGTCTTCCACTGCTTCTACAAGCATTGGGCTCCCATGAGGATGTTCTTTTATCCTACCCCAAATTATCTTCTCTGACATAGGGGATATTGTAGTTGATTTAAGTGCTGTGACATGCAGATCAACGGATGTAGCTACACTTACTGGAGTCTGGAC
>NW_013746571.1:0-2527 GCF_000517525.1 Limulus polyphemus
AGCTACACAGATGCATTATGGCTGCCAATAAACAAAACGACGAAAAGAACGACAAAACAGAGCTGCGCAGATGTATCATGACTGTCAATAAACAAAACGACGAAAAGAACGACAAAACAAAGCTACACAGATGCATCACGGCTGCCAATAAACAAAACGATGAAAAGAACGACAAAACAAAGCTGCATAGATGTATCATGGCTGTGAATAAAAAGAACGAATGTTTCAAAATTTGTCGAAACTTCTCTACCAACCTACGTGTTCTCTGTAGTTTACCAATAACAATTTGTATTGCATTAACCTGAAAGTATCTCTGGAAAGAACTTTACCATGAAACAACGTAAAAAATACGTATGGAATACATGATTTAAGAATGCAATCTGGGGAAACCTTTATGTCTGACTAAATCGTGATTTATCGGGGCTCTGAAATAAAACTCTAGCAAAATTAATATATATATATATATATTAAAGGTTGCACATGCACATAACACACAAAACATGTTTCTTAAAAAGACTTAGCCACATATTCTTAAACCTTTTTTGGAAGTACTAATTTAGACTAGACAACAACTAGCATTAATAATTATAAGCTAAAATTTGGGTCTTTTGGACATGGTAATGTGGCGGTGGGCAGAGTCAGATAGCATATTGTCTAGTTTTGTGCTTATCAACAAAAAGAAAACATTAACAGAAATAAAAAGACGCTAAAGGCCTTTCTTTATTTCTAAACATCTTCAGGATCTATAGCATTGTTATTTCAAAATCAAGGACGCGAGAAATGGAGGTACACATCCACATACGAAGGGAGAAGTGCTGTTTCAGTGAAGCCCAGTCTGCAATCTCTTAAGCCTTTGTCCAACCAGGTAGTGCACCAACAATCTCCCAAGCTTGTTATGTCTAAAAGAACTATTGAAAATTTCGCTGGCTTTTGGAGACTACAAGAACATAAGAAATGAAATATTGGCTAAAAATACCAAACATACCTTGGTCTTTATGCTGGGAGGCGATATTCAGTCCTTTCAGGATGTCTTTGGTTCATTGGAATGCATGAAACTTGTTGTGAAGAGAATCGAGGTATTGAGCAAAAAAAAATTCTGTCGTTCATTTGATCAACAAAATCCAGTGTGCTGCAGCCAAACATGACTTTAAGGTATCTCAACCATAAAGGATCAGCGAAACACCTGGCGGTTACAGGCAGACAAAGTAACCAGGAAACATTCCTTTGGAAATGACTGAAGTATCGTGGAAACGTGAATTTTATGAGGCTGTGGATCTGGTGTCATGGAGGGTATGAACATTGCAGCACAAAGAGAATATTTTGTGCTTAATTTTACATCCTGGAATCCTGAGGATGCTATACTGCCACCACTTCTACAACAGATTAATAGGGAGAGGTTACATCTTCATTTAATAATGTGTGATTTAACCATGGGCAAGGATCTGAAGAATGCAGCTGATTGTTCAGTATCCTTCAGACACAAATCTGACAACTGTTCAAGGGGATTGATAGTCTGACGTACTTTATCTTGTTTTGCTGTTGCAGGATCAGAATTAATGTTGCAGGTCCAGAATGACTGTTTTAGGGTCAGAATGACAATTATAGGGTCAGAATGAAACAGATATTCTGACCCTGCAACGGTCATTCCGAACCTACATTAGTCATTCTGACCCTAAAAACAATCATTCTGAACCTGCAACAGTCCAGGGGCAGAATGACCCTTTTCTAAAAATTAGCTACAGAGCAAAATGAGTTTAAATAAGACTCACATGTTTTGGTCTTATGCATGTCTACCACGAGATACTTTAAAGTCTAGATATTTTCTCTCTCTTACTAGTCTGTATAGGCTGTGTTTGAAATCAGAATGCAAGCTTTTGTGATAATGTTTCTATAACTGTTGCAAACATTTAGATGATTGTCGGTTTTGAATATCTACATATTGTAAACAGAAGACTACGGTAGCTTGTGGCTTGAATAACGTGTTGAACAGAAGTGTTTTAGTGCCGAAGATCAACGTATTGTTCTTGAGTATTAGTAGTGTAAAAAAACAACTAAATGGGTCGTTACATTTCATTTGTGTTACCTAGTTAATGCGTTGTCTTATTGGTGCTTAAAGTTACATAAAAAGTGCATTTCTTGATTCATGTTTCTGAGTTTTTCATTTCGTGCCGCTGTGTCGTATTCCTTATAAAGCTCATTTTGATTTGTGTATATGAATATGAAATACTCAGAAAACAACTATTTGCTATACATTTAAAATCAGTTTAAAAGTAGTTTGTGGAATATACTGTTTAACCTCATGACAAAACCGTGTCGAAACGTTGTACATTTGCTGTTATGTTAAACTTATATTAACGTTTATCTTCATTACCCATTCAAGCCGTCTACACATATTAAATCTGGCCAAGCATGGCCAGGTGGTTAGGGCGATCGACTCGGAATCTTCCACCAAACATGCTCGCCCTTTCAGCTCTTGGGGCGTTATAATGTTACGATCAATCCCACTATTCGTTGCTAAAAGAGTAGT
>NW_013746572.1:0-3954 GCF_000517525.1 Limulus polyphemus
CCATAAAAAACAAAAAACAAAATTTATATGCCGTATGTGAATGTAAGGAAATAACCTATATGATAAATATTTTGTAAGTATAAATTTAACTTTGTAGTTTTTCTTTTCTTACTTATAATAGAAGTACAACACCCCAAACTTTGTATTGGTTAAAACATAAATGAATAAACATATTCAAATATAGATGACTATATTTGATTATGTTAATTTATGTTTTCTCAACACCAACTTCAAAACCAAAACTTTACTTTCGTTGATAACAAAAATTTATTCTTTGGTGTTTCGGTACAATTCTTTTCAGGTTATATCACAGTAGTTGTAGAACTAGAAAAATTACAAAATATAAAATAAAAACATCAGCCTTAAATATGGAACACAATCTCTGTACTCTAATTTAAATGTGTTAAAATTTAAGTTAACAAAAAACAAACAATATGCTCAGAATTATTTATCCATTTTGAATATTGTAGTATTTCTTCCGACACTTAGCTATAACCAGCAAAGGCGATCAAGTTTTTCATTTTATAAGTGAAAACGCAAAAAAGAGCTAGTTCCAGTGCCGCCAATTGTATGGGGTTTGTGTGAAGGTCGGGACAGCTGCCCTACCCAAGCCTGTTTTTTTTTGGTTAGTAAACTATGATAAATTACTACTACTAGCAGAAACAGCTGTTTGTGCTAGTGATTACTAATTGTAATATTCACACCTCATTGAAAAACAAATTAGAAAAAACTGAGCGTTTTCTGAAAAAAGGATTTTTCGAGAAAGTACTGCAAGGGAAAAGTGTTCATAGTGCTGATATAAACTGTAATCTATAATATTAAAAGAGCGTGTCTGTGGGTCTGTATGTGTGTGGCCGATATAACTCCAAGAGGAAAGAACCTAGAAACCTGAAATTTTGCAAACATTCTAAGTGGATCTTGAGGGTGAGCACTTTGGTGTTATTACTTAACCATGTGCGTAAACATCTTTTAATGAAGCAAGCTAGTGAAAACCACATAGAAAAGAAGTGTGACTGCCAAAGCTCCAAGGGTAAAGAACCTAGAAACCTTAAATTTCGCACCCATACTAAGTGGAACCTGCGTGAGTGCAACTGGATATTATTACTTATTCACATGGATGCGCGCATGCGCATCTTTTTATTAAACAAGCTAATGTGCGTGTCTGTGTGTGTATGACTGCTATAGCTCTAAGAGGAAAGAACCCAGAAACCTAAAATTTTGCACCCATACCAAGTGGACCCTGAAGATGTGCACCTGGTATTATTACTTATCCACGCGCATGCGCGTGCGCATCTTTCTATGAGGCAAGCTAGCGAAAAACCACATAGAAAAGAAATGGTTTCTTATATAACAACTTCTAATATATAAAAATTCCAGTGCATTTTAGTAACAATGTTGTTCAACAATGACTTTTATATCATGTTGTTAGCAGTAAAAGTATAACCTAATATTGTTTTTAAGAAGCTATGTGCTGAAAGTATAAAATGAAATATATAAACTACCAAATTGGAAAAAATATTTGTTGTTTTCAAATGTAGAGGCTCCATTAATTAAAGAGGTTTATTTTTATTATTTAAGTTTAATATCGGAGGTCAAGTCAGGAGCAACAAAGTTTATAGGTTATACTTTTATGCTAAAATGGTTCAGAATACACACACACTGACATAGTCATCTAAAATAAATCAACCTAATAACCTGAGCGAAGCCGGGTACTTTCGCTAGTATTCTTATATATTAAAAATGGTACTCTTTAGTTTTTTTATAACTCTAATTTTTATAGGATAAATGATTTGTCTACTTTTAAACAGAATTCAGCGTTAGGGTTAGCTGTATATAAATAATTTTTATTTGTTGTTGAGTACCAAGCTACAAAATAAACTATTTTTGCTCTTTCCTCGGCGGGTATTGAAACTCGATTTTTAACGTTATAGGCCTGCAGACTTACCGTTCAGCCACTGGAGGGGGGGGGCTAGACGAAGGAAGTTAGCACTTCGAGATTTTTTGTTTTTTCCTTTCAGAATTTTCACGCAAAGCTACTGGTAGCCGTCCTTAATTTTGAACTGATAGACCACTGGGAAAGCTTTTAGTGAAAAAGCACCCCGCCAATTCTTCGGCTACTCTTGCCTGACCGAATAGTTTGATTTGACAGTCAAACTTCTAGCACATCTACATTATCAAAGTGCAGAGTTAATTCTCAGATACACAGTCCGAGTACGCTAACCATTAGATCCCATTCATACGAACAGTAGTGAGGTAGAGGCGTTGTCCTTTCGCATAAACAGTGTAGAAGAACAATTTCTTTCTTGCCCTAACAGTGAAAAAATTGGTCAATATTGATCACAAACTTTAGATATTGTAGGTTTGAGGCCTAAATTTATCTACATCTAATGTAGGTAAATGTACTAAATACCACGTATCTGTGTGTTTTCTTATAGCAAAGCCACATCGAGGATAATCGAACCCCTCATTTTAGCGTTGTAACACTGAAGACTTACCGCTGTCCCAGCGAGGGACTACTAAATATCACAAAAATAATTTCAAAACAGTTTAAGATAAACCGCTCCTCAATCTGTTATCAAGAAATCTACCTAAACAAGTCAGTCACGAGAATCTTATTGTAATGGACGTATTATGTATATCATTATCTATGTATGTAACCAAAACTCCTACGCCATCTATTTAATGGCACCACAAACCAAAATCCATACAAAATTTCAGACTTTGGGTATTCAATATTAGAACAATTAGAAAAATATCTACGGTATGTGCAACAATCATTTATTTATGACAGAACACAATTTTAAATAACACTACACTCCTCGCAACAAGAACAGACTTTCACTAGGACTGTACGTGAGGGTTTGATTATATCTTTATTGATGTCAATTTGTAAATATAGTACTAAAAACCTATAATATGCAATAAAATAAATATTTAATCTGTATAAATGTTTACAAATGATTCGTTAACTTACTCATTTATAAATCATACTTGAATGAATATATTTTATTAGTGCTTCGACTCTAGATTATTAGTAGGCTTAAGGTTACAATCAATCGAATACAAATCCAATATCAATGGTATTCGTAAAAGTATATTAAATCATCTAGCTAGAATTTACACCCTATTTACATAAGAATGGCCAACTGATTCTAACGCTTTAATTAAATGAGAAAACAATTTTCGACATGAACTAAATAGATTATCTTTTTTTTATATTTTTCAAAAATCTAAACATTTTTTGTTTTTACAAAACGCAATAATTTTTTGATCATCAATAGAAATTAATTTCCAAAAATCTCCGCTTTGATAACAGGTTTATAACAATATAAAAATATAATAAAATACATTAATTCACATATTCACGAAATAAAATATCGGGAGTTTTCCAAACGCAATATAAACCAACATGATCATGAATAAAAGTCAGGATTTGTGAAAAATGCAATATGAAGTCGCATACTTATCAAATAAGATATCACGAATTTGTATAATGCAGTATGGTGTTGCATATTCATAAAATCAAATAACAGGAATTTTGAAAAATGCAGTATTAGCTTACATATTCACAAATAAAATGTTAGAATTTCAGAAAAATGATTTAAAATCACACATATTCATGTAATAAAATGCCAAAATTTTTACAAAAGTCAACAATATCACATTTAGTTATCAATATATGCGTAGCCAGCAAGATGTTGGACTGCTGGTTAAAAGTTGAACTTACGTCACTGTATTTATCAATGTATGTGAATATTTACATATGGATTTACGCCAATGTATTAATACATGTATATGAATACTTATATATAGACTTAAGCCACTACATTGATCTATGTATGTGAATATTTACATGTAGACTTACACCACTGTATTTATCTATGTATGTGAATATTTACGCATAGACTTACGCCTCTGTATTGATCTATGTATGCGAATATGTAACTTGTTACG
>NW_013746573.1:0-1608 GCF_000517525.1 Limulus polyphemus
AATTGACCTTTATAAAAATAAGACAGTTTAAAATATTCGTCACTGATAACAATACAGCGTTAAATCCTAACAAAATAGTCAAATAATTGACCTTTATAAAAGTAAAACAGTTTAAAATATTCGTCACTGATAACAATACAGCGTTCAATTGATCAAATTTAATCAATATTCTTTACAAAATTCGGTAATTCATACCAGGAATTACGTGTTTTGTGTTTAGTGTTGATTTTGAAAATAAAGTTTAAATCCATAAGAACAGATTAAAGCCAAAGTTATATAGATACTAGTTTCGACACTTCCACGTGTCGCCTTCGAACAAGTAAACGTCGGACTGACGTATGAAACGTTTAAAAAAAAGTGTCGAAATTAGTATCCATATAAATTTGGTGTTGTTCCGTTATTGTGAAATGAACTTTTATTTTAAATAGCTTTACACGATATTGTGTATCTATCTACTACAGGTATGAAGAATTGTGTTTGGTTTTATAGGACTGCTTATTTTGACTAAATTAGACTGACTTTTGACTTAGTCTAGATAATATACTTATCAACTCATTCTTTGTTGATAATTATTAGTCAAAAATCAAAGCCATTTTCTTATTTTAAGTTTCGATTAAAAATGTATTTACTTACAATAACATTTCTTCACTGTACGATTGTTCAAATACAATAACCTCACTAGGACTAATTTCCATAAGTTTAATACAAGATCGTTATCCGAGATCAGAGAGTACTCTGTGTTTAGTGATCTAAACATGCTTTAAAACTGTTAAAAAAACATGACAGTAAAAACCAGTGTGAACGACATTGTTTCTTGTTCCAAACATTATGTTCCATTTTTAGAAGATCGTATCTGTTCCATCATGCTCCTCCACATCCTGATGTCCCTGCCCAAGCCACACCCAAGACGGTAATAAAACTTTAGTGTTTGTTGACTTGATGGCTTATTTTACTTCTCAGTTGGAGGATGGGGTGGGGTCGCTGTTAGGTCATAATGGTCAAAGTTTAAGAGTGCAGTCTTTTCTCTGAACAGCAAGTTACGACACAAGGAAGTAGACAAAATGTACTAGTTTTACCATAAAGCGTGTAATGAAAGATCAGATAACACGAACACTCTTCTGAATCAGGTGAGGGATCGTCGAGCTTCACCACTTATACTGGAAAATCTAGAACAAAAGAAACAAAATAAAGGAAACGCATTTAAAAATGTAAACAATAGACGCTTTTTGTCTTTTCGAATAAAGCATTGAATAACTTTTCAATTTAACTTCATACGAAATAGTTTGTTTGAAATAATGAAGTTTGGACTGACATTTTGTTTATTATATAAATATGTGCACAAAACATGTTTTTTTGGACAAGAATATTGAAAATAAAACACACATAAATCAAAAACTACTTTGTATACACATATTTGTGTATGAGATATAAGGACGGTGTTTTATAATACGTGAGATACAAGGACGGTGTTTTATAATACATGAGATACAAGCACGATGTATTATAATACGTGAGATACAAGGACGATGTTTTATAATACGTGAGATACAAGGACGGTGTTTTATAATACGTGAAATACAAGGACGGTGTTTTATAATACGTGAGATA
>NW_013746574.1:0-931 GCF_000517525.1 Limulus polyphemus
ATATTGATATATATATATGGTAAATAAATACTTCTGATTAAACATTCACACGATTATATATATATATATATATATGGTTAATAAAAACTTCTGTTGAAGCTTTCACAACCATACATATATACATGGTAAATAGAAACTTGTGATTAAACACCTACAACGATATAAACATATATGGTAAATAAAATCTTCTGAAAAAAAATTCACATCGATATATATATATATGGTAAATAAAAACTACTGATTAAACATTCACATCGATATTTATATGGTAAATAGAAACGTCTGATTAAACACATACAACGATATATACATATATGGAATTAAAACATCTGATTAAACATTTACAAAGATATATATATATATATATGGTAAATATAAACTACTGATTTATAATTCTCAACGATATCTATATACATGGTAAATAAAACTTCTGATTAAACATTCATATCGATATATATATATTTACAAATATATGGTAAATAAAAATTTCTGTTTAAAAATTCACATCGATGTATATATGTATGGTATATAAAACTTCTGAGTAAAAATTCATATCGATATATTTATATAGATGGTAAATAAAAACTTCTTTTTAATAATTCACATCGATATATATATATATGGTAAATAAAAACTTCCGATTACAAATTCACATAGATTTATATATATAAGGTAAATAAAACTTCTGGTTAAACATTCAAAACGATATATATATGGTAAATAAAAACTTCTGATTAAATATTCACATCGATATATATATATATGGTAAATAAAAACTTCTGAGTAAACATTTACATCGATTTATATATGGTAATTAAATCTTGTGATTAAACGTTTTGAAGGATATATATATATAGATGTTAACTAAAAACTTCACATTAAACATTCACATCGATATATATATGGTAAATAAAAACAACTGATTAAACAT
>NW_013746575.1:0-1244 GCF_000517525.1 Limulus polyphemus
AAAATAAAACTTCTGGTTAAACATTCACAACAATATACATATATATATATGGTAAATAAAACTTCCGATTAAATATTCACATCGATATATGTATATATGGTAAAAAAAACTTCTGAGTAATCATTTATAACGATATATATATGGTAATTAAAACTTGTGGTTAAACATTTAGAACGATATATATATTATATATATATCGTTTATAAATTATATATTATATTAATATTATATAATATTATATATAGATGGTAAATAAAAACTTCTTATTAAAAGTTCACAACGATATATATATATATATATGGTAAATAAAAGGTTCTGATTAAACATTCTCAACGATACATACATATATATATATATGCAGTATATGGTAAAGAAAAACTTCTTATTAAAAATTCACAACAATATATATATATGGTAAATAAAAACTTCTGATTAAACATTCATATCGTTATATATATGGTAAATAAAAACTACTGATTAAACATTCACATCGATATATATATATGGCAAATAAAACTTCTGATTAAAAATTCACAACGATATAAATATATGGTAAATAAAAACTTCTGATTAAACCCTTACAACGATATATACATATATGGTAAATAGAACATCTGATTAAATATTTACAAAGATATATATATATGGTAAATAAAAACTTCTGATTAAACATTGACATTGATATATATATGGTATATAAAAACTTCTCATTAAAAATTCACAACAATGTATATTTAAATGGGAAATAAAAACTTTTGATTACACATATGACGCGATATATGTATATGGTAAATAAACACTTCTGACTAAACATTTACAACGATATACGTATACATGGTAAATAAAACTTCCGATTAATCTTTCACATCGATATATATATGGTAAATAAAAACTTCCAATTAAACTTCAACACGATATATATATATATATATGGTTATAAAAACTTCTGCTGAAACATTCACAAAAATATATATAGTTAATAAAAACTTCTGATGAAACATTCACAAAAATATGTATATACATGGTAAATTGAAACTTGTGATTAAACACTTACAACGATATAAACATATATGGTAAATAAAAACTTCTGATTAAAAATTCACATCGATATATATATATATGGTAAAAAAAACTTCTGATTAAACATTTACAAAGATATATATATATATGGTAATTAAAAACTTCTCATTAAACATTCACATCGATATATATATATATGGTAAATATAAACTACTGATTAAACA
>NW_013746576.1:0-1612 GCF_000517525.1 Limulus polyphemus
GTTGCACCTTTGGCCATCAAGTTTTCCTGTCACATAGACACTGTGTGTGCTTGGCATTTTACACCTAGCTGTTGGGACTTTCATGATGGGGGTTGGTGGGCGTTGCTCAACACCAACCACTACTGGTCTCCTTGAGGCCGACATGTTGGTAATATTCTTCCTACACTGGCTCCTCAAATGTCCGTGCTTTCCACAGTTCCAACAACTTTTCTGGATACCAGTCTTTCCTGCTGTGGCACCTCCCCTGTGTTGAAGTTTCAGCATTGAGCTCTCTTGTGCCCAAGTTTATTACAGTGCCAGCAAAGTCCCTCAAACCTCTCTGAAAGCTGACCTTTTCTGGCCTTGAATCCAGATGACTGTACCAACTTCGGTACCTCTGTGCTGGACTTAACGTAGGATTCAAATTCGAGAGCTCTGGCCATTGCATCCTGCATGGTAGAAGGGTGTGTTTGCTTCACTTGTATCTTATATTGTGGACTGTCCAACGCATCTACAAACTGATCCCTCAGCAACAACTTGAGGAGATCAGGTGGTGCAGTTGGGTAGGCCTTGTGTGCCCTGCTCTCCAAGTCCTGTGCCAGCTTTTGCAGGCTCTCCCCTTTAGCACGGACTCTCGTTCTGAACCTGGCCCTGTAGACTTCTGACTGGTTTTGGGTTCCGTACCTGAGTTCTAGAGCCGACACCAGTGTTCTATAGCTGTGCCTGTCGGCTGCTGTCAACTGTCCAAGTATTTCCAGTGGTTGTTCCTTCAAGCTCGTTGCCAGATATACAGCTTTCTGTTCCTCTGTCCATCCATTCATCTCTGCCAGTAGCTCAAATTGTGCTCTATATGCTTCCCACGGTGCCTTCCCATCGAATTCCTGTCGCTTCCTTCGCACTGGATCACTCCTATGACTGACATTCATATCTGGGATGTGACTTCTAACGGGACTGAATATGTCTGCATTAGGGTTTAACTGCGGGCTCTGTAAGGGGCTTGCCATTGTCTGGGGCTGATTAAGTCGATGGTCAATGTATCCTCCTTGTGTAAAAGACAAAAAGTCGTCATTTAACGTATCTAATTCGCTTTTAAATTTACTAATGTCTTCCATTTGTACTTCTTGTTTCCTTTCTTGTTCCAGTTGCCACTGCTGTAGTCTCTCTTCTTGTTTCTTTTCTCGTTCTTCTTGTTTATTTTCTTTCTCCTCTAACAACTGCTGTAATTTCTCTTCTTGTTTCTTTTCTCGTTCTTCTTGTTTCTTTGCTTTTTCCTCCAACAACTGCTGTAATCTCTCTTGTTTATTTTGCTGTTCGAGCTGCCATTGTTGTAGGTTTTCTTGCCACTGCTGTAATCTTTCTTCTTGTTTCTTTTCTTTTTCCTCTAACAACTGCTGTAATTTCTCTTCTTGTTTATTTTCTTTCTCCTCCAACAACTGCTGTAATCTTTCTTCTTGTTTCTTTTCTCGTTCTTCTTGTTTCTTTTCTTTTTCCTCTAACAACTGTTGTAATCTCTCTTCTTGTTTAATTTCTCGTTCTTCTTGTTTCTTTTGTTGTTCGAGCTGCCATTGTTGCAGGTTTTCTTGAAACTGCTGTTGTCTCTCTTCTTGTTTCTTTTGCTGTTCTTGTATTGCTG
>NW_013746577.1:0-1613 GCF_000517525.1 Limulus polyphemus
CAATTATTTCCAAGGCATATTAAAGGACGATAAAGAGTGAAGTTGTAGGTTAATTTTGGCATACTTTCTTCAATATGAGAATAGTGTTACATCATCCAATATTCTCAAATTCATCTGATTGAACTGATAAGCTCGTCGTATATATCTATATACATAACACTTGCGTTTGTCTGTCCGGAACTTTTCTCGCAGATGTTTCGATCAAACGCTACAAATCTCGTATCGTTAGAAAGGCCTTTGTATGAGGAGTCCGGATTGCATATTGGCTTTTCCATTTATTTTGCTTAGTCAAAGTTTTTAATGTAACGAGTATGGTACACGATGGCACAATGTCGTTTTCATCACGTGACGACTGGCTTTGATTTCAACTTTAGTTTTTTTATTTGCAAAGTATTTCACACAAACAACACTTAATCCGCATGTAATTTCTTTTAAAAAATTAACATTGCACTAAATTACACGTCTCAAATACGTATACGCAGTTTGTTCAAAATCATGTGCTTAACACTGTGTGAACGAGCGAGCGTTCAGAAGTTTCTGCATAATCAGCTAAGTTTTCCTTCATTACAGCTTTACATTTACTTTACTTTGCAATAATTTAGTTTCGGATCGTTTCATAGACTGCTATAAACACATTTTAGCTACTTTTTCTTTATTATGGGTTTTATTCTTCATTTTTGTGAGTTTATTTGTTTCAGCTCATACAAACGTGTTATACACTAAATGCTCATAACTGTTTCACACTCTGTAAACTATTGTAAATACCATTACTATACTTAATTGTTTACTTTACGTGTATTTTTATTAAATAAAGTTACGTACGTGTATTTTTATTAAATAAATTTACATACGTATAGTTTTATTAAATAAAGTTACGTACGTGTATTTTTATTAAATAAATTTGCATACGTATAGTTTTATTAAATAAAGTTACATACGTGTAGTTTTAGTAAATAAAGTTACATACGTGTGGTTTTTATTAAATAAAGTTACATACGTGTAGTTTTATTAAATAAAGTTACGTACGTGTATTTTTATTAAATAAATTTGCATACGTATAGTTTTATTAAATAAAGTTACATACGTGTAGTTTTAGTAAATAAAGTTACATACGTGTGGTTTTATTAAATAAAGTTACATACGTGTAGTTTTATTAAATAAAGTTGCATACGTGTAGTTTTATTAAATATTAAATTAAGTTACGTCTACGTGAGTTTGTTTGTCTGACTGCGTAAAATATTTCCAAATAGACCAGGATTTATCGATTAACACATAATGACTGCAAGAAAGCGTAGCTTAAATAGCGTGCGTGAAAATGATAGAATATGGAAGATAAAAGAGAAGGGCATGAAAACTACAGCGAATGTTTTGCGGGTTGCGGCTAGTTATGAATAATACACAAAGACTTCAAACTGATTTTGATGTAACTTATATTATCAATCACTGAATTCATCGTCAGCACATTTTTGTAACGGCCTTAGTATCATTCGGCTAAAAAATTCATAAAATTTGTCAATACATTTTGGTAATGACTTTAGTAACATTCAGTTACAAAAACATTTCTACAACGACTTCAGTATACATTTTGGTAAAACCTTATACATTTTTTAAAC
>NW_013746578.1:0-1971 GCF_000517525.1 Limulus polyphemus
TCTTACACTGCTCAATTAAGGACGGCTAGCGCAGATAGCCCTCGTGTAGCTTTGCGCGAAATTCAAAACAGACAAACGTAGACGCAAATTGTGTCTTGTCGAAGTTAAGATGTCTCACTCAAGTAGTCGTTGTTATTACAGTCCTGTATCTCAAAACCTTGTTGTTATTTCTTGAAACATAGAAAATTATCATGGAAAAAAAAACAGCGTGATACGTTTATCTTGCATATACGTTCTCCAGGTATTTCCAGATTCCCTTATTGTTATGGAAAATTTGATAATAGATGAGATCATAAAATAAATGCGTGTAAAGTCTTTACCAACCAGTTGGGTTGATCAATAGTTCGTGATTAGTTTATCAGGTGAGTTGTTTAAAATAAGTCAGATATAGCAAAATGAATGTCAATTGTAGCGCAGCTTCATATTATTTGATATTCACAAAGAGTAAATGCCGCCCCCACCTCGATTTGTCGACGCTATGAATCGAGTTTTGATACCCGCGATGAGCAAAACACCGATAGTCCATTATGTAGTTTGCTCTTAGCAACAAATAAACATAGTATAAATGAAATAATTTATATTAAGCGCTATTTAAAATGGGTCTAAATTAAGTATTAAATGAAATCTTTGATTGATGTTATGCAATGGTTTGATTAATATTTGCACAACGAGAACAGTAGAAACCATCATTTTGATTAAGCAAATATACCTTCAAACTTAACGAAGCTAGTCTAGAAATCAGGGAAGAATTA
The DNA here is from genome assembly GCF_000517525.1 of Limulus polyphemus. Lineage (NCBI taxonomy): Eukaryota > Metazoa > Arthropoda > Merostomata > Xiphosura > Limulidae > Limulus > Limulus polyphemus. Next base: position 753 of record NW_013746578.1, read on the forward strand.
CTGTGTTGACATTGAGAAGATTTCCGAAGGGCACGTGATGATTTGCAATTTAATACTTATATTATAGCATGCAAAATTGGTCATTTGGAAATATCGCATACTTAAGACGTGTCAACATCAACTGATGGTGAAAACTGTCAAACAGGAAGTTTAGCGTGTTCTAAAATGCGTAAATATAAATATATATATGTATTACGTGACTATATGTCACCTAAGCGAACAACAACACAATAAGTAACTTAGTACAAGTACAAGGATAAGAATTATAACAACGTAGTCCACGTAAAAAAAGTAAGGCTAACGTTCTTTTAATCGCAAAATTTCTTAGTTAAATCATAGAATGAATGCGTGTTGTGCAGTGATAAACACTTCGAATCCTATATTAGTACAGATATTTTCTTAATAAACACTTCATATTTTTGATAAGACCTTTTTACAACGAAGATTCCACAATAACCTGTCAATAGGATTTTATCTGACGTAAGCAACTGCCAACGAAGTTCTTCAATAAATAGCAGAGGTCAAGAAGCTGACAGCTCACATCATTCAAAGTGAAATACTATATTGTTTGTTCTACAGAATCGCCAGCGAGTTACAAAAGAGCTCTTTTTACGGCAAATCTGTATTAAGACATTTAAGTGACAAGTGTACAAGTACAAAGATATCTCTTATTATTTCTTTATATGAGGTGTATTTAATTAATAACTGCAAAATCAGTTTTCAATCTCACCGTAAACTATTGTAACGCATTTCATTAAAAAAAAACATATTTGGACGCAATTTCTTTTTATTTTCATTAATCAAATATTTTAGCATGTTTTCAGTTTAATTCTTCCTAAGGTAGTCTGCTTCAGTTTAACTCTAACTAAGGTAGTCTGTTTCAAGTTAATGCTAACTAAGGTAGTCTGTTTCAGTTTAACTCTAACTAAGGTAGTCTACTTCAAGTTAATGCTAACTAAGGTAGTCTGTTTCAGTTTAACTCTAACTTAGGTAATCTGTCTCAGTTTAATTCTAACTAAGGTAGTCTGTCTCAGTTTAACTCTAACTAAGGTAGTCTGCTTCAAGTTAATGCTAACTACGGTAGTCTGTTTCAGTTTAACTCTAACTAAGGTAGTCTGCTTCAGTTTAACTCTAACTAAGGTAGTCTGTCTCAGTTTAATCTAACTAAGGTAGTCTGTTTCAGTTTAACTCTAACTAACATAGTCTGTTTCCGTTAACT
>NW_013746579.1:0-1612 GCF_000517525.1 Limulus polyphemus
GCAGTCAATGTGTTAATTAACTCATATATTTAAAAAATATCTACATGTGTTTCTTTAAGTCCGAGTGGATTAAATAGGACCCAATAACTAGTATCGTTCTATGACCCACTGTTGACATTGGTCTGCATTCAATGTGTTAATTAACTCATATATTTACAACATATCTACCTGTGTTTCCTTAAGTCCGACTGGATTAAATAGGACCCAATAGCTAATATCGTTCTATGACCCATTGTTGACTTTAGTTAGCAGCCAATGTGTTAATTAACTCATATACTTACAACATATCTACAATTGTTTTTTTCAAGTTCGAGTGGAATAAATAGGTCCCAATAACTAGTATCGTTCTATGACCCACTGTAGACTTTAGTCTCCTGTCAATGTGTTAATTAACTTATCTATATACAACATATCTAAATGTGTTTCCTTAAGTCCGAATGAATTAAATAATACCCAATAGCTAATATCGTTCTATGACTCACTGTTGCTTTATTCTGCAGTCAATGTGTTAAATAACTCATATATTTATAACATATCTACATGTGTTTCCTTAAGTCGGTCTGGATTAAATAGCACCCAATAACTAGTATCGTTCTGTGACCCACTGTTTATTTTAAACTAAAGCCAATATGTTAATTAACTGATATATTTACAACATATCTACATGTGTTTCCTTCAGTCAGACTGGATTAAATAGGACCCAATAGCTAGTATCGTTGTATGACCAACTCTTGACTTCAGCCTGCAGTCATGTGTTAATTAACTCGTATATTATCAACATATCTACATGTGTTTCCTTAAGTCCGAGTGGATTAAATAGTACCCAATAGCCCTTATCGTTCTATGACCCACTCTTGTCTTCAGTCTGAAGTCATTATGTTAATTAACTCATATATTTACAATACATCTCCATTTGTTTTTTAAGTCCGAGTGGATTAAATACTTCCCAATAACTAGTATCTTTCTATGATCCACTGTTGACTTTGGTCAGCAGCGAATGTGTTAAGTAACTCATATATTTACAAAATATCTACATGGGTTTCCTTAAGTCGTACTGGATTAAATAGGTCCCAATAACTAGTATCGTTCTATGACCCACTGATGACTTTACTCTGCAGCCAATGTGTTAAATAACTCGTATATTTACAACATAACTACATGTGTTTCCTTAAATCTGACTGGATCAGATAGGACCCAATAGCTAATATCGTTCTATGACCATCTATGTACTTCAGTCTGAAGTCAAAGTGTTAATTAACTTTTATATTTACAAAATATCTACAAGTTTTTCCTTACGTCCGACTGGATTAAGTAGGACCTAATAACTTGTATCGTTCTATGGCCTACTGTTGACTTTAGTCTGCAGTCAATGTGTTAATTAACTCATCTATTTACAACATATCTAATTGTGTTTCCTTAAGTCCGACTGGATTAAATAGGACCCAATAGCTAATTTCGTTTTATGACCCACTCTTGACATCAGTCTGCAGTCAATGTGTTAATTAACTCAGATGTTTACAATATATCTACAATTGTTTTTTAAATTCAAGTGGAATAAATAGGTCCCAATAACTAGAATCGTTCTATGACCCACTATTGACTTTAGTCTGCA
>NW_013746580.1:0-1614 GCF_000517525.1 Limulus polyphemus
TATATTCTTCTTTACTTTCTCTCATAATGTTCTAGACTTTCCTTATAATAAGACATATCTTTCTTTTTCATCTATTTTGAACTTGACATTGTTTCTATTTATTCATGTTTTATTGATGTTTTTCCAATACTAGATGTGTATGAAAATTGTGGTATAAAACTGAATGATACAAGCAAGTGTAAAATCAAAATAATATTTGCTGCTGCACCGTAAAACAAAAAATTCAAAATTTCAGTTTTTAACCAATCTTACCCGTAGAAAACTTTCCTTCTGGTATATCAACATCTAGATGATCATGAAGTTTTTCTTCACTCATTCACTTGGTTTCCAATTGTAATGTCTGACTGTGAATCACAAATTCTGAATAAATAAAACATACAGTTATCTTACTATAATGGATGTAGTAGTAGTAGCAGCAGCATGTATGTCAGTATCTATGTATGTAACCAAAACTCCTACACCATCTATAATATAGCTCCACAAACAAAAATCCATAAAACTTTCACACTTTGGGTATTCAAGAATCAGACACTTAGAAAAATAACTGTGGTATGTGCAACAACCATTTCTTTATAATAGAGCTAAACTTTTAAATAAAATTGCTCTCCCCACAACAAGAACATGATTTTCACAAGGACTTTACATGAGGGTTTGATTTTATCTTTATTGATGTAATTTTTAAATGTAGCACTCAGAAACTGGAGTTCTTAAAAAACTATTTTTTTTTCAATACATGATACCACTTTTAGCATATAATAGCACTACAGTTTATATCAGTACAATATATGAAAAGAGCATAATCCAAACACTTTTCCATGCAGTACTTCCCAGAAAAAAAATTATTTTAGAAAATGTTCACTTCTAAATTTTTTCAGTGAGATATTAATACTACAACTAGTGATCACTAGCACAAACAGCCAGCCATAGGATGTCATTTCTGCTAATAGAACAAATGCTGGATAATCTAAAATGTGTTTAATGATCCAAAAAACCAAACAAAAACTACCATTCCATCCAATAGTCTGAACACCTTTTTAAGTATCAAAATGACTTTCTAACAGTTAGTTGTAATTTGTTTTTCTGTGTTTATCTCTTATTTATCTTTTCTGCATGAATATCATTGGTCTATACACACACTCCCAAATGTATAAACACTTTCAATCGCCATTTTTTCACAAATATTTTATACACAACAATTATGTATCATAATATGAAATATCCATTTATTTTGTTTGCTTTAGTAATACAAATTGATTTTATTTAATTTGAAAAATACCATTTTTCATTCCTCTTTTATGCAAAACTCAATTTTATTAAACCTCCAAAAATATGTAACCATTTATTTTGAAAACTGTCATAAAAATTTCAACATCTAGATAAATAAGAGATTTGTCTTCAATTGTTGAATTAGTTCCCAGTTGTCACCTGTAGTTTTGAATCAAAGTTTCTGTACAAACAAACTGTAATATGAACATTAAATTTTGTTTTATAACTGAATCATCTAGTTTCAGTATAAATTAAGAGCTAATATAATAGTAGTATGCAGTTTATGGATCCATAATCAAACCAGTAGCCAGTTTTTCGAGGTTTGAGGAGGTCACAATGCTCAGATAC
>NW_013746581.1:0-1609 GCF_000517525.1 Limulus polyphemus
AGATAAATTAATTAGATGAAATTATTCAGTTTCTATGTAAGACACATAAGGGATCCCAGTCTTAGTTAGAAGAATTAATTGGAATAATGATGGTATTTCTGTTTAATTTGTGTGACTCGTTTGTTATTAACGACTCAGTAACCAAACTTATAACAAAAAGTCAATATGAGGCATAAATAGTTTAGAAAAATGTGTTTAAAAACCGGCGGGGTTGATCAAAATCTAGGGTTAACCCTCGTTTTTCTGATATTTGTTGGCTCGTAAGGACAGTTTGTTTGTTTTCAATTTCGCGCAAAGCTACGCGAGGGCTATCTGCGCTAGCAGTCCCTAATTTAGCAGTGTAAGACTACAGGGAAGGCAGCTAGTCATCACCACCCACCGCCAGCTCTTGGGCTACTCTTTTACCAACGAATAGTGGGATTGACCGTCACATTATAACGCCCCCACGGCTGAAAGGGCGAGCATGTTTGGTGTGACGGGATTCGAATCCGCGACCCTCAGATTGCGAGTCGAGCGCCCTAACCACCTGGCCATGCCGGGCCCGTAAGGACAGACGAAGAGTGTGATAGCAGTACGCCCATGGATATATAAGAAGTATTTCAGTTGCTAACTTGTGATGAAAGTATTGGTTTTGAGGAAGGGTAATATTTTTGATTGGAGATAAAGAAAGTAACCATCGTATGTGGAAGAAGAAATTTTTATGTAAACATATGAATCAGTAACATTATAATAAGGGCATTTTAAGTAAGAACAAACGATCAGATTTTTATGTTTGAATTTAAAATTAATCAACCTGTTTTTTTGTTTATTTTAAGAGAATCAATATGATCAAGTTAGAAATAACGGTGGCACTATATTCCCTGATTTTATGGGTTCTGGTAGCGTCATCTAGGTTTTAGAACATGGGAACAGGGAGGGAAGAGACTATGAGTTTAGTAGAAATCTCAAAATGAGGTCCGCTAGTTTAATTAACTTTTTAATTAATTCTGCTAACTATAGCGTTGTAAGATACGTACTGTTACGTCTCTGTTCGTTTGTTAATTTTCCATAAAAATTATTTCCGAAGAAACTTGAGCGATACAAGTCCTTTCTTAAATAAAACTAGTTTATTCTTTCTCAATACAACTTTGCAATACACTTAATTTCCACAGTTACGCTATAACTCAAACAAATGCTTTAATTCACAACGAACGATTCACGCGCTTGACTCAATTTTCCGTCTCTATCTCTGTCTGCAATTCAATTCCGTTGGCCGTCACTTCTTCGCGGTCTTATATACAAGAATACCGCAAATCTAGTAAACACTCGAGCATTCACGAACCTTCAAGAATATCATGACGTGTTACTAGAGTCACGTGACTTCCGCTGTCGTAACAGTACTTTACTGGAAGTGAACGAGTAAGTATTGTTGTGGCGAGCGCCATCTCTCGTCTTTGTAGGTAAATATGAATTGAGCAGCTTAATTAGTAACATTATACGTCACAGTGTGACAGGGATCTTTGGCTTTATCATAAATTTTAATACGAGTAAGCCACTGATAAATTGGAAACAATCTTGTGATTGCAAAAATGAATAATGGATCAGTTTGAGTTGCCTTTTTCATCGAATT
>NW_013746582.1:0-1604 GCF_000517525.1 Limulus polyphemus
AAAGGTTATGTACGGCGCTACAAAAAAGGAGTTCTGAAAAGGTTATGTACGGCGCTACAAAAAAGGAGTTCTAGAAAAAGTTATGTACGGCGCTACAAAAAAGGAGCACTGAAAAAAGTTATGTACGGCGCTACAAAAAAGGAAGCACGGAAAAAGTTATGTACGGTGTTACACGATTATTTTCGGTAAACCAATCGAGAAAGCTCAAACGCAATATTTCGTTCATCTATGCATACATCAGCATGTACGGAACGAGACGTTTATAATGCCATACTTAAAAAATCTCAACTTACTTAGATGTAAATCAGAATGTTTAAATATCATCGCAAGAATCCGAGAGGACGCCGGCTCTTTGTACCATATATTGGTCGTTCACCTCACGCTAACAAGTTTAGGTGGCTTTTACATATACTTCGTTGTATACACGCTCGTCTCGAAACAAACACGTGCGCATGTACGTTTAGAGTAAAAATTATTTATATATTTACCTCGGAGAGAAAAAAGAAATAAATAAATAAACAGAACAAGATTTAAAAAAACAACAAAAAAGCTACCACAGACTTCTTCTTCGTGGTTTTAAATCTGCTCTCGAAAGTGTTGAGATCATTATCTATTTTTGGCTTTGCAATATCCGCACGAGATACCTTTTTTGTGTGTAAATATTGATTAAACATGCTACACATACTCGTGCATTTCAAACAAAATGTTTTAATTTGTAGTTAATAAGTAAAAGAAAACAACAAACAAACTTGTAACTAGATCGTGGAAAGCACACGCCCAGCAACCACTTTTTACCTAACAGTTTGCCCCTCAGTGGCACAGCGGTATGTCTGTGGACTTACCACGCTAGAATCCGGGTTTCGATACCCATGGTGGGCAGAGCATACATGACCCATTGTGTAGCTTTGTGCTTAATTACAAACAAACCTAACAGATTAGGAAATATTAACTTTTAATTAATAGATAAATTAATGCTAAAACCAAATTAATTATTAATAGTAAAATCGGTTATTTATTACATGTTTACTGAAAAACACTCTTTAACAGTAATTTGCAAAACCACATTAGAATGTCTAATGCTAGAATGTTCTATCTTGTAAGAATTTTTGTAATAATTACCTAAACATTTGTTATTTTTAGAAACGACGCACGCTAGAGTTATACGTAAACAAATCTAGCCATGTGCAGTCAGAAAAAAACACACTCAGAAATTCAATTCTCATTAGTTGAATCCCTAAATCCTAGTTCGTTGTATCGCAACATGAATTTATTTTCTCCTGCTAATAGTTCATAAAGTTTCTGTAGTAAGCTCAATCTATATACGTTCAATTATGTACGTTTCTAAACAGATTTATGGAATAAACTCAATATGCAGACAACGCATACTAAAGCAAGAGAGCTTAGCATCTTTCATATCTATCCTAGTAGAGTATAGCTTTGTTCTTAATTAAAGCAGCTTTACAGTTTGACGCTCTATGAAACTAGAATCCACAGTAAGAATATTTTGTTAATCCACGACTTGAAATCATTATTGTTCAGAAATGACTTTAGATTTACCGTTTTGTATCGTCTACTCTGTTTGGTGCAGTGTTGCCGTTTTGTAT
>NW_013746583.1:0-1615 GCF_000517525.1 Limulus polyphemus
ACATATGTGTTTTGTTTTTTTCCATAATCCATCTACTGTATGAGTATGAAAGTTTTAACAGTTCTACTGCTCAGAAATCTGTTGGTGCTGCATCTGGGGACTTGACTTTTTGGCTTGGTATGGAATAGCATGAATATCTGTTTCATTTTCCAGCTTTTTTTTGGTATGATATGGTTGAATGAATATGTTCTGGAAGTATTTGTGTATGCGTGAGTTGTGTCACTTTTCAAGACAGAGGTCCTTCTTCATTACGTTGCTTGGGAAATATGGGCAGCTTCTGCTGTTAACCTTTGTGTTCGTGGATTCTCACCTATTACAGGACGTTATACTTTGTTTAACACGACGAGGGTATGACTTGTTGCTGTTCCCTTTCTCTATGGTCTTGTTGCTCCAAGCTAATTCATACTTTTTTGTTTTCCAATCCATTAAATAGAAAGAATATCCCCATCTTGGAAATTCTGAATCCCCTGTTTGAACACATCCGTATGATATGAATGTATGGACCTTTTGCGTTAGAAAGGGCTGTAACATATCATTTTCGGTGGACAAATAATGTCAAAAAGTTGTTGCGTTACATTCCATTTCACCATAACTATATTGGCTGTGGTTGTCACGTGACTTGCTGATTTACATATATAAAACCGTTTTGATATAGTGTACTTAATCCTCTGTCGTTATAACATTTATTAAGTGAGAGTCCCTGACATACCTTTTAAATGTTTTTCAAACACGTTTTTGACAGTTAATGAATGCTAGTTAAAATTAACTCCTTTGCTTAAATATATACTATAATATATTCTCGTAGAATTCACAACAATTTTAACAAAATTTCAATGTTTTCAGGGTGTTTTTTTCGAAACATACGACTTTGTCTTTCTCGTTATCTTAAACAAAGTCGTTTATAAAATAAAGTTAGAAGAACTTCTTATGGACGGGTATGTTTATGAAAAATTAAGCTCCAATCCCTTACCTAAGATGGTGTCTGACTTTAACAGATCAGATAACTATGTACAATTCTTGCTGATTACCCAGATATTTTAAAGAAGTTAAAACGTATTAATCCTTCCTTACCTTACATGTACGGTTTCCCTAAAACACATAAAGAAGACTGTCCCCTGAGACTTATAATTTCTAATGTGGGTTGTGTCACATTCCCATTAACTAAATTGTTAGCAGGAAATCTATCTCCAGTTGTTAGAAAAATCTCATCATCGCACATCCAAAACAGTGTAAGTTTTGCGAACAAAATCAAAAACATTGACGTAAGTAAAGGAAAAATATTAAATTAATTCAATTAAATATTAAATATTGAAGCTTTATTTACAAACGTATCAGTTGAAGAAATCATATAATTTCATAAAAGAAAATTACCTGACCTGAACATATTGTTACGAGAGCGGAAGTCACGCGACTCTAGTAACACGTCATGAACTTCTAGAAAATACATGTCCCTTCACGAAGCCTCGAGTGATTACTAGATGTACGGTATTCTTGCATATAAGACTGCCAACAAGTGACGGCAACAAGGTAATTGAACCGCAGACAGAGATAGAGACGGACAGTTGAGTCGAGCACGTGAGTCGTTCGTTGTGAATTATAGCGTTTATTATAGCGT
>NW_013746584.1:0-3460 GCF_000517525.1 Limulus polyphemus
ACACACACACACACACACACACACACACACACACACACACACACACACATATATATATATCTTAAGTGAATTATTAGCCCTATGTCAATGGCACTGGTCCATTGAACCAAATCTGTTTCTGTAAAGCTATACATACTAATTTTTACTACAAACAAGATATACATAAATTTGGGAATTTAAAAACATGCAAATAGGAATCATACAAAAGTGAGGAAACAAAGCTATAGATGCTGTAGACATTATATACTCAAACTACAAACCCCTATTTTGACTCCATGCTGTTTGTTACCTAGAGTTACATTTGATGGATATAATATAAGGATTTGTAGTTTGATTAAATAATGTCTTGTTGTTAAACAAATGTTCAAACAACTCTATTCAATTATGTACTACAGCTGCCCAGTGTTGGCTAACAATACGAAGAATTAAATTGTGGCGGATTGCTACAATTTCTTCAAATACCTATTGAATGATAGGTTTCTTTTTTGTGAGTGTAAAACACTTAAATACTCCATTTCGATTTTCGATACCCCACTACTATAAAGGCTTGGTTTGATCTGATATTTCATTGGTGGTAGTGTCCAGGGTCACTGATGAGGAGTGGAATTCTCCGAAACTAGTCTGGCTCACAGACCCCCCCCCCCATTCCAAGCTTTTACTCGTTGTTACTTACCCACACTGTCGGGGAAGATGTCAGTTAGAAACACTTTACTCATTTCATTGAAGATGTCAGTTAGAAACACTTTACTCATTTCATTGAAGATGTCAGTTAGAAACACTTTACTCATTTCATTGAAGATGTCAGTTAGAAACACTTTACTCATTTCATTGAAGATGTCAGTTAGAAACACTTTACTCATTTCATTTTCTAATCACATTTATACAGTTTAACATGTTACTGATTGTTTTATCACATACAGCAGATGTTAACAATGCTTTAGCACGTCTATTGTTGTACGAATTCTCTCACATAGAAGGTAGTGGGAGCAGTTATGACATCCCCCCCCCCCACACACACTTACCATACAGTAATAGTATTTCCACGTTGTTGAAGTATAAAAATCAATAAACAATGGAGTTAATTAGCTATAAAACTGACACTAATGGCGATAATATTTAATAACTTTAAAAAGCTTAGGGTTCACTAAGTCTTTAAGGAGTCTAAAATTATATTTTATTTGTAATTTTTTGTTTATTATTGAAGATAATGGAAGGTAACCCTGGCTGGTATGCAATGCTTTTCTTACATGGATTGGTAGTTAGGACGTAAGACTCGCAATCTGTGGGTATGGGGATCGAAACATAGCTACAAACATGATCGTCCTTTCAGCCGTAGGAACGTTATAATGTGACAGTCAATGACATTATTTGTTGGTAAAATAATAGCCCAAGAATTGGCGGTGAGTGCTGTTGGCTGGTTGACCTTCCTGTGGTCGGTAGTTCGAAATAGGGACAGCAGAAACTAGCCTTATATATATATATATATAGTATTTTTGCCGTAACCAACCAAACAAACAAATAAACATATATAACTTGACAACTTTTAAGGAATTTTGAAGTCGTTTAATACTTTAGTTGAAGAAGATGGATAATAAATTGTATTCCTCATCCTCTATATATAATGCATAGCAATGGGCAAATATATGACTATATTAAGACACAAACCCCACTAAGCGCATATAAAACTTTACCAGCATAAAAGCAGTCTTTTCAAATAAAAGATATACGTCTAAAACATCACTTTAAATAAACCTTCATGCCTTTTAAAGTAATTATGCTATGAATGTGTGTAATAAAATTTAATATTATATGTACTGTTTTGTTTTTATTCCTTCACTTCATACATAGTATAGGGGTTGGCTCCCTAAAGACACCGATTGTATAGTGTATAAACCATTGAGTATCTACATGTTACAGTCATCTAATGTTCATCAATTATTAGCTGGTAATTCCTGTTTCACCCTTAAAAAAATACCAGATATTTGTGAAAAAACTAACTTCAAGAAGTAATGATAACATTGTTTACACTAGAAGTATGATTTTTTAGCTTATGCAAAATACAGAAATAATTTAAAAAGTACCCTACGCAACGAGCAATGGTCACTTTAGTAATATTGCCCAGTTTTGACTGTAATACTCACACCGTTTCAACTGTAGGCTGACGGAACAATAATAATAAAAAGAAGAACAAATGAGATATCCTTATTATGAACCACTACGTGTATACACTGACAGACTATTTACTTTAATTATTTAGAGCTTATTTATTATCGGTAAAAAACGTATGATTTGTGTATACACTGACAGGCTACTTATTTTAATTATTTAGAGCTTATTTATTATCAGTATAAAACGTATGATTTGTGTATACACTGACAGACTACTCACTTTAATTATTTAGAGCTTATTTATTATCGGTATAAAACGTATAATTTGTGTATACACTGACAGACTACTCACTTTAATTATTTAGAGCTTATTTATTATCGGTAAAAAACGTATGATTTGTGTATACACTGACAGACTACTTACTTTAATTATTTAGATTAATATTTTATTCAACAATCACAGGAGTACCAGAATTATATAGAATTAACTTCAAACCAACCTAATATTAACTCATCAAAACATCGATAAACTAAGTGGAGCTGAACAGAGAAATTATTAATGATTGTAAACACAGTTCAAGAAAACATTATTTAATGTTAGAAAAAAATATCATTACTTTATGTTATTGTTTTTACGACTTACGTTTTCAGGAAAAATCCAGATCATTAACTCGTAAAATACGTTGACTTATAACATATTTTGACTTACAAGATAAATAACAAATTAGGAATTAAAACCAGGAAATAGGAACTGTAAAAAAAATAAGCAAACAAGGCTGGAGATACAGTGGACCTTATTTACTCAAACTACAAACTCCTATTATGGCTGAATTCTGTCACCTAGAATTACATTTTGTGGAGTCAGAATACGGATTTGTAGTTTGAGTAAGTAACTTTTACAGTATCTCCTGTCGTATTAATACTAGTTTTCTTTGCTTATTACTTCCTTGCTTTTTTTACGATCCTTACTTGCAGGTTTTTAAATTCTCAATTTTTTATTTATCTTGCTTACTGGCATTTTTTATGGTTATGTATGGGCAAAGGATTACTTAATATGGTAGCTAACGTTATACATTGTAATGATAATAAACATGGCTAGTAGGTAACTGATACGGTTCATGATGATTTACTGTATTTATTGACTATTTGATCGCATTAGTTCGAGATGTAAAATTTAAGCTGCAGCTGGAGATTATTATGGAGATTGATTGAGAATATAGTGATCATATATAGTTTCTGTGTAACTAAATATACACTGACAGGCTATTTACTTTAATTATTTAGAGCTTATTTATTATCGGTATAAAACGTATAATTTGTGTTTGTGTTTATACGTTTTTTACCGATAATAA
>NW_013746585.1:0-1612 GCF_000517525.1 Limulus polyphemus
ACGATTGGAACAACAAAGGCCAAACTCCAGTAAGTGTTGCTGAATCTGTTGGTTTGCATGTCACAGCACTTACGTCAAACTACAATACAACCTATGTCAGAGAATATAATTTGGAGTAGAATAAAAGAATATCCCCAAGGAAGCCCGATGCTTGTAGAAGCAGTGGAAGACCCATCCAGGCCTGTGGATGTGAAGATTGGAAGGCCACTTCTACTAATCAAGTAGTACCTATAACAGTGGCCAATTTCTCTAAATGTGAGCAGACACTTAAAGAAGAGGCATTGTTGGGTGTGTGCCAGGAGGTAGAGCCAATCAATGTTAAGGCAAGAAATACGACCATAAGGAAAGGACATTCTCTCCCAGAACATTTAACTGACCTCTATAAGAAGAGCACAATCCATTTGTCATCATCACAGGCTCTTCAGGTTAAGAAACTTTTGGCGAATTATGCAGACGTCTTTTCGAAAGGAGATCATGATCTCGGCTGCACAGACCTTGTAGAGCACAGAATAAACACAGGCAATCACCATCCAATAAAGATCCCTCTGAGGAGAATAGCTCCGGTTAAGCGACAAAAGATTGAGAAGGTCATGGATGGCCTAATTAAGGAAGGGATAGCAGAGAAATCAGATAGTCCCTGGTCAGCTCCCGTCGTGTTAGTCCAGAAAAATGATGGGACCTAACGTTGCTGTGTGGACTTCAGAGCTCTTAACAGTATAACCGAAAAAGACTCGTACCCACTGCCAAGAAGTCATGATACTCTTGATGCCCTATGTGGAGCCAGGTGGTTTTCAACTCTGGACTTAAAGTCAGCTTTCCATCAAGTGAAAATGGTTGAAGCAGATAAACCTAACACTGCATTTAGTTATGGACTAGGTCTCTGACAATACCGTGTGATGCCATTCGGGCTTAGCAATGCTCCGGCAACCTTTGAGAGGCTGATGGAAAGAGTACAGGAAGGCCTACAACTGAGGATAGTCCTAGTGTACCTGGATGATGTCATTGTGTTTTAAAGAACCCAGAGGGACAACTGGCACATTGGATCGGAAAGGTAGACCAGTATAATTATGATATTGAACACAGAGAAGGTAAAGCTCGTGGAAATGCCGTTGGACTGAGCCGAAGATCCTCCAAAAATGACTATGGACATTGCTGCAAAAGAGAGATTGAGCTAAGCAGGTGTCATCAAGCTGAAGTCCAAGTGACTGAAGGAGTTGATGATGGTGAATTGGAACCAGGTATAAATATCAAAGCAGAGCAGGAGAAAGACCAAGATATGAAGCCAATAATTGATTTTCTAAAAGCAAGTGTTATGCACCCTGCTTGGGAGAAGGTGTCTAGTCTAAGCCCTGTGACAAAGGACTATTGGGACCAGTTGAAGCTTGAAGATGGTATGCTTCTCCAGAGATGGGAAAGTGACGACCTGGCAAACAATTATACCGAGAAAGTTGCGGGAAGTTGTGCTGCGTCAATCCCATGATAGTTTAACAGGAGGACATCTCGGAATTAAGAAGACATTGAGTCACCTACGACAAAGATTTTACTAGATAAGTATGAGGCGAGATGTGGAAGAATGGTGCAGGACCTGCAGTACATGTTGTGCTAAAAGGGG
>NW_013746586.1:0-1611 GCF_000517525.1 Limulus polyphemus
GTCTGCAGTTCAATTACATTGTTGCCGTCACATCTTACCGGTCTTATATACGTGAATACCGCATAGATAGTAAACACTCGAGCATTCACGAACCTTCGAGAATATGACGTCACGTGACTTCCGCTGTCGTAACACTGCCCCTTCCTTAGTATTGTTCGTCCCGAACAATAGCCACTTACATTAAACCAATAAACAATTAACAATAACTTAATTAAATGTACAGAATTTACAAACACAAAATTAAAATTCAACAAAGTCTCTTAATTTACGGGACGTATCATCTTCCGTACTGGTCGCCATCTCATTGGCTTCTGCTTCATGTGGGGTTCATCTGCTTCATCAGGAAACGTCCTAGCATTGTAACAGTCACATCAGTGGTAGTAACTTCATCAAGGGCTTCACTGTTTCCCTTCTCAAAACCGAGTAGAGTTTCTTCTTCGACAGTGGCTTTTTCAGGTGACACGTCTTCAGCAGCATCTTCTGTTCCATTGTTCACTTCATCCCAACTGAAATGTCCTGGACCATGATAATGCCAAATCCTGTTGGCATGCACTACCTTTGGCTTACCTCGCCGACCACATTTTATCCAGAAAGTCACGTCTGATAGACGATCCACTATGTCATATGGACCTTCCCATGGAGAAGACAACTTAGGAGACTTTCCTTTGGTCTTCCTGGGAATATACAACCACACTTTGTCTCCTGGTACAAAGCTGACTTCAGTAGATCTCTTATCATAAGATAACTTCATCGAATCAGCAGACGTTTTCAAGTTTGAACGCACTTCAGGATGAATATCATCCATCCTTTCTGATAACACTTTCTCAAACTCTGACACATTTTCAGACAACTCTTCATAAGGTGGGCATCCTGTTAACAGATCCACTGGCAACCGAAGTTCCCGACCAAACATCAACTTTGCTTGGAGAGAGTAAGACATCCCAGTCATCTTGGCGACTATTACAAAACTTTGCCAATTTCTGTTCCAGTGTCCAATTGTACTTTTCTACCATCCCATCGGACTGTGGGTGAAGTGGCATTTTCCTAGTTTTTCGGATGCCAAACAACTTGCAGTATTCTTGGAACACAGCTGATTCAAAGTTATGGCTTTGATCTGAATGCAGTTCATATGGCATACCAAATCTGAAGAAGAAATCACTAATAGCCGAAGCTACAGTTGTAGCTACCTGTTTTGGTATTGCATATGCCTCAGGTCATTTGGTGAAATAATCCATCACCACACAAATGTACTTGTTTCCAGCACGAGTTTGGGGCAGAGGACAAGCAATGTCGACGGCTACTCTTTCCATTGGTGCACCAACTTGATATAACTTCATTGGAGCACGTCCCTTATGCTTGGGTCCCCTTTTAGCACAACATGTACTGCATGTTCTGCACCATTCTTCCACATCTTTTCTCATACCTATCCAGTAAAATCTCTGTCGTAGGTGACTCAATGTCTTCTTAACTCCGAGATGTCCTCCTGTTAAAGTATCATGGGATTGACGCAGCACAACTTCCCGTACCTTTCTCGGTATAACTGTTTGCCAGGTCGTCACTTTCCCATCTGCAGTTTCCCATCTCCGGAGAAGAATACCATCTTCAAGCTTC
>NW_013746587.1:0-1670 GCF_000517525.1 Limulus polyphemus
TAACGCTAAAGATGAGTTTGTTGGTTACAAAATCGGAAACTAGAGTTACACCTAGGTGTTCGTGGAGTTGTTGTACCAAATAACGCTAAAGATGCGTATGGTGTTTACAAATTCTGTAACTAGAGTTACACCTAGGTGTTTATGGAGTAGTTGTACCAAGTAAGGCTAAAGATGAGTATGGTGGTTATAAATTCTGTATCTAGAGTTACACCTAGGTGTTCATGGAGTAGTTGTTCCAAGTAAGGCTAAAGATGAGTACTGTGGTTATAAATTCGGTAACTAGATGTAACTAGGTGTTATTGGAGTTGTTGTACCAAATAACGCTAAAGATGAGTATGGGTTACACATTCAGCCACTATAGTTACACCTAGGTGTTGATGGAGTAGTTGTACCAAGTAAGGCTAAAGATGAGTATGGTGGTTATAAATTCGGAAACTAGAGTTACACCTAGGTGTTCATGGAGTAGTTGTACCAAGTAAGGCTAAAGATGAGCATGGTGATTATAAATTATATAACTAGAGTTACACCTAGGTGTTCGTGGAGTTGTTGTACCAAATAACGCTAACGATGAGTTTGGTGGTTATAAATTCGGTAACTAGAGTTACACCTATGTGTTCATGGAGTAGTTGTACCAAGTAAAGCTAAAGATGAATATGATGGTTATAAATACGGTAACTAGAGTTACACCTATGTGTTCATGGAGTAGTTGTACCAAGTAAGGCTAAAGATGAATATGGTGGTTATAAATTCGGTAACTAGAGTTACACCTAGGTATTCGTGAGTAGTTGTACCAAGTAAGGCTAAAGATGAATATGGTGGTTATAAATTCGGTAACTAGAGTTACACCGAGGTATTCGTGAAGTTGTTGTACCAAATAACGCTACAGATGAGTATGGGGGTTATTAATTCGGTAACTAGAGTTACACCTATGTGTTCATGGAGTAGTTGTACCAAGTAAGGGTAAAGATGAGTATGGTGGTTATAAATTCGGTAACTATAGTGACACCTAGGTATTCATGTAGTAGTTGTGCCAAGTAAAGCTAAAGATGAGTATGGTGGTTATAAATTCGGTAACTAGAGTTATACTTAAGTATTTGTGGAGATGTTGTACAAAATATCGCTACAGATGAGTATGGTGATTACAAATACGGTAACTAGAGCTACACCTAGGTGTTCTTGGAGTTGTTGTACCAAATAACGCTAACTATGAGTATGGTGGTTATAAATTCGGTAACTATAGTTACACCTATGTGTTCATGGAGTAGTTGTTCCAAGTAAAGCTAAAGATGAATATGGTGGTTATAAGTTCGGTAACAAGAGTTACACCTAGGTATTCGAGGAGTAGTTGTACCAAGTAAGGCAAAATATGAATATGGTGTTTATAATTTCGGTAACTAGAGTTACACCTAAATATTCGTGGAGTTGTTGTACCAAATAACTCTACAGATTAGTATGGGGGTTATTAATTCGGTAACTAGAGTTACACTTAGGTGTTCATGGAGTAGTTGTAACAAGTGAGGCTAAAAATGAGTATGGTGGTTATAAATTCTGTAACTAGAGTTACACCTAAATGTTCATGGCGTAGTTGTAACAAGTAAGATTAAAGATGAACTACTCCATAAACACCTAGGTATAACTCTAGTTACCGAATTTATAATCACCATACTGTA
>NW_013746588.1:0-1612 GCF_000517525.1 Limulus polyphemus
TCTTGTATATCTGTACCTTATACTGTCATTCATGAGCTGAACATGTATATCTGTACCTTATACTATCATTCATCACCTAATCTTGTATATCTGTACCTTATACTGTCATTCATGAGCTGAACATGTATATCTGTACCTTATACTGTCAATTATCAGCTAAACTTTATATCTGTACCTTATACTGTCATTTATCAGCTGATTTTAGTTTTCCCATATCTTGTGTATATTTCAAATTCGATGACGAGGAACCCACTTTGAGACTAGAAATGGCTGGAGACGGCTTGAATGGGTAATGAATGGCTGATGATGACAAAACCTTGTCGAAACGTTGTACATTTGCTGTTATGTTAAACTTATATTAAAGTTTTTCTTCATTACCCATTCAAGCCGTCTCCAGCCATTAATTGTGTATATTTGTATATTTATTTTATAACATATGATTTTAGTTTTCCCATATCTTGTGTATATTTATTTTATAACATATGATTTTAGTATTCCCATATCTTGTGTATATTCGTGTATTTATTTTATAACATATGATTTTATTTTTCCCATATCTTGTGTATATTTATTTTATAACATATGATTTTAGTATTCCCATATATTGTATATATTCGTGTATTTATTTTATAACTAATGGTTTTGATGTTGTCATATGGTGTGAAAATATTTGGTATCTTATGATTTTAGAATGTTGTTTAAGATTTATACTTGTATAATTATTAATTCTTTCAGTATTTTCGTTACGATACATACCTGTGTTTTTATATTGTCTGATTATTTTAAGCGTTTTTGTGAGGAGCAGTTGTCTTGAAATAAATTATTAGTTTTACACAGAAGTTAGTTCGATCTTGGAGGGATAATAAATTATTCAGAATACATCCTATCGTCTAGTCCTGTTTTGATATAATTTATATATTTGAGTTAAGTAAGCGCGCGTTTACCATGATCGTCTTGATGTACAAAACAGGATGTGAATTCCGAATAGAAAAAAAAAAGAAAAAAAGTCAAAATTATCATGGCCATAAGTACTACATCTTATCAGTGTAGTTAAAGTCTTATAATCAAGGAAAACATATTTGTGCCACGTTAACTGTGAGATGTATAGAGCGTTTCATGTTAAGATAAATGGGTTATTATCTCTTAATATATACATTGTTTACACATTTTACGCTGTATTGGATGATAAAGTCGCTCCAGGGCGTCTGCTTTGGAAAGTGGTCTGTGGTTGGTTGGAATTCTTAAAGTGGTCTGTGATTGGCTTAATTTAAAAAACAGAATATTTAAAAAATGTGATACATTAATACATGTAGGCAAATGCCTACGGGGCGTCTGGTTATTGCTTCGAAGAAAGTCGGGCAACCTCAAGGAGGGTCTACGGAACAAACATGTACGAAAAGTTATGACGCAATATTGTTGTTGGCATACTAGTCGGTAGTGAAATCAAACCCTTTTTTTTCACCCGGTTGCTGGTTGGCAACGGCCCAAATAGGTCAGCGCGATGTACACGATGTGATTAGGGCTAACGACCTCACTTCAAAATAATTCTACTATTGCTTCCTATATATATATATAGCAATATCAAAATATTCTACTGTTGCTTTCCTATATA
>NW_013746589.1:0-2892 GCF_000517525.1 Limulus polyphemus
GAGCTCATCCCAGTTCAAAAGACTTTTAAAATAGAAACACACACACACACACACACACACACAAAACAAAAGAAAATACATGATCGTAGAATTTGTATTCAATGTCCACTTCAATAATTTTTGATTTTCACAAAACTATTTGTTTGTTTGTAATTAAGCACAAAGCTACTCAATGGGCTATCTGTGCTCTGCCCACCAAGGGTATCGAAACCCGGATTCTAGCGTTGTAAGTCCGCAGACATGCCACTGGGGGGTGTCACACAACTGATAACGATAATTTCAATTTCCTTGTCCGTTTCTTTTCTTAAGCACAAAGTTACACAATTGGCCATCTTTATTGTGCTCACCACAGGTATAGAAACCCAAATTTTAGCATTATAAGCCTTCAGACTGGTGGGGTAGTAAAACTTATTGTTGAAAGAAAAGTATTTTTGAAATAATTAGCTGCTACCTGTAGTAAAGCTTATTATTAAAATATTTGTATTGTTGAAATAATTAGCTGCTACCTGTAGTAAAACAGTTATATCTAAGTTACACATTGAAATAACAAAAGTTAAG
This sequence comes from Limulus polyphemus, assembly GCF_000517525.1. Taxonomy (NCBI): domain Eukaryota; kingdom Metazoa; phylum Arthropoda; class Merostomata; order Xiphosura; family Limulidae; genus Limulus; species Limulus polyphemus. The sequence goes on from NW_013746589.1 coordinate 559, forward strand.
ATAAAATAATCATAATTATAGGCGGCATCCTTTGTTCCCATTCATTCGTGGTCGTTTATTGCTAGTATCAATATTTCTTGTATACAACAATATGCACTACAGAAATTAAATAATGTTTACATGAACTAGATTACAACAATACAGTAAGATGTAAAAATGTGCAAACAGTTATTATATGAGGCCTTAGACTGATTGCGTTTTATTATTATTGAATAGTTAAACAACAGATAAAGCTAGAAGAGAGTTTCTCTGTTTGTTAAGTCACGGTTTGTACATTTCATGATCAGAATTTCTACTATTTTCCGTCTGTTTAGATCAGTTTTATAATACTAATATTGTTTTCATATACATTTCCTTCCCTTCGGGTGTTAAAAAACATACGAGGGGAATGTTGTGGTGTTATTTTTGTTCATATCTTTTCCCGTTTCGCTTCTCTGAGGATTCTTACACGAACTTAATGTCACACTACTTAGGACTATATATATTAATGCCTGCTGTAGTATGTGTTGCAAAGATAATTAAGAGTCAGAGAAGTTTTGGTAAACATCAAGTCGTAGTATATATATAGTATATGCTTCTTCATGTTAACGGCCCGGCATGGCCAGGTGGATAAGGCGCTCGACTCACAATCTGAGGGTCGCGGGTTCGAATCCGCATCCCACCAAACATGCTCGCCCTTTCAGCCGTGGGGGCGTTATAATGTGACGGTCAATCCCACTATTCGTTGGTAAAAGAGTAGCTCAAGAGTTGGCGGTGGGTGGTGATGACTAGCTGCCTTCCCTCTAGTCTTACACTGCTAAATTAGGGACGGCTAGCGCGGATAGTCCTCGTGTAGCTTTGCGCGAAATTCCAAAACAAACAAACAATCTTCATGTTAATATATCCAACTTGGGTGTATTCTGGGTAGAATGTCACTGCCCTATCTATAAGTATGGTACAATTCTGTTATGTATTAAGTTTGTTGCTGTACTATCTAATAAATACGCCATAGAACCCAATTCTATCTCGCATGTCAGGCTATACTCCGAAGTTATGTTGTCTGTACCGTTTAATGGGTTTTCATTGGTCACAACACGTTCTCAGGGGAGTTGAGCGTACACTGATGTCCCGTTCTTCAGAGCAGATTAAATCTACTATAATACATGTACCGTGAATGTGATACGCCTTATTTTTCTTTAAAGTTAATTTCTTTTAACAGTTTTATCAGAATTTTTAATATATCTATTTTGATTACGATTATTTGTTGAACTTTTTTTTTCATAATAATGCTTATTTTCTGTTGTATATGGACTTAAGCTTAACCTAAACCTCCTGAGCTAGGTGGTTCTCGAGTCGTATTGTGGGGAATAAGGCCGATAATATCGCAAATAGCTAGAATACCCTAACCTTGAAATAATTAATTGTAATAGATATAGGACAGTAAATTTAATTAGCTATACTCATAACAGGGTTCAATTTTAGTTATAATCTCTGTTTTTCTAACATCATCGATCCGAGAAAGTAAAAGTATTAGTGTGTAAATGGAAAACGATATTAGAAAAACGATGATATGTCTTAGGGTTTTCCTTAATTTCTGAGTATTTGGTTATATTCAAACAAGTTTAATCGGGGTTCGACATCTGATCTGGCCCGGCATGGCCAGGTGGTTAATGCACTCGACTCGCAATCTGAGGGTCGCGGGTTCGAATCCCCGTCCCACAAAACATGCTCACCCTTTCGGCCGTGGGGGCGTTATAATGTGACGGTCAGTCCCACTATTCATTGGTAAAAGAGTAGCCCAAGAGTTGGCGGTGGGTGGGAATGACTAGCTGCCTTCCCTCTAGTCTTACACTGCTAAATTAGGGACGGCTAGCGCAGATAGCCCTCGTGTAGCTTTGCGCGAAATTCAAAAACAAACAAACAAACATCTGATCTGTACCTCTGATAGTTAAAACGAAATTTATCGTACTGTTTCAGCGATATAAGTTATTGTTGTTTCTGTTTTGTAGTTCATTGCTTTGATTAATTGTGTTTAGTTAACACTAGAGTTAAAACGGCAAGCGATAAGAGCAGATGAAACAGATTCGGTGTATTTAATACCAGAGAATATCAATATTAATAAAAAAAACATACATTCCAAAGTGAAGTAAATTCTTAAACATTTAACATGGGTAGAAACATAAAACAATCAAATTTATCAAGAAAAACTGTATAAAAACATCAGCTGTATTTCTACTTACAACAGATGACGAGGAACCCACTTTGAGACAAATAATGGTTGGAGAAGGCTTGAATGGGTAATGAAGAAAAACTTTAATATAAGTTTAACATAACAGCAAATGTACAACGTATCGT
>NW_013746590.1:0-2500 GCF_000517525.1 Limulus polyphemus
CAAACAAAACTGGTGCATCATAAGTGTGATTTATTTTCCTTTGTATTTCATGTGACTCAAGGTTTATTGAATTCATCTGTTTCATTCTTCTTTACATTATATTATCTGGATACAACTACTGCCAGAAAATACATCACTTTTATATATATGTTTTACGATTATTTTTCTTTTACGCTACAATCTATATTAACTTCGAAAGGATTTATAAATTAACTGCAAAATTAGTATAACAGATAGTGATAGTAAATACAGAAACTTTTACAGATAGATAGATAGAATGTACATGAATGTTTCAATGGCCAACAGTACTTCCTCTTGTCTTAGGAAACATCTCGTGGAAGTCCAGAGAGGGGATGGAGAATTCGAGATTACAGGTCACTCTAAGAAAGACTTGTGCCCAGTGAAAACGGTATCATTATACATATAATTTTAATCTAAAACTACTGTTGATACTTCTAATTTTATTTATCTAAAGTTCTTAAACTCGTCATAACCATAAGGGAATTTTCGACCAACTCACCTGTACGTATTTATTAATTCTAACTTGAAGGTAAATACAGAACTATCAGTTGAAGGTTTCTGTATTTACCTTCAACTGATAGTTCTGTATTTACCTTCAACTGATAGTTCTGTATTTACCTTCAACTGATAGTTCTGTATTTACCTTCAACTGATAGTTCTGTATTTACCTTCAACTGATAGTTCTGTATTTACCTTCAACTAATAGTTCTGTATTTACCTTCAACTGATGTTTCTGTATTTACCTTCAACTGATAGTTCTGTATTTACCTTCAACTGATAGTTCTGTATTTACCTTCAACTAATAGTTCTGTATTTACCTTCAACTGATGTTTCTGTATTTTTTCTGTATTTACCTTCAACTGATAGCATCATTTGAAGGTAAATACAGAAATATCAGTTGAAGGTAAATACAGAACTATCAGTTGAAGGTAAATACAGAAATATCAGTTTCAGATACTTCCTTCTTACATGACTAATAAAAATTTATACGAAATTTGTATTTTGTATTTATGACAAAGCTACCTTAACCACCTGCCGCTGTCCTTAATTTTGATTTCTGGCATGCCCTGGTGGTTAGGGTTCTCGATTTGCAACCTGTGGGTCGCGGGTTCGAATCCCCGTCACACCGAACACGCTCGCCCTTTCAGTCGTGGGAGCGTTATATTGTGACGGTCAATCCCACTATTCGTTGGTAAAAAAGTAGCCCAAAAGTTGGCGGAGGGTGGTGATGACTAGTTGCCTTCCCTCTAGTCTTACACTGCTAAATTAGGGACGGCTAGCGCAGATAGCCCTCGTGTAGCTTTGCGCGAAATTCAAAAACAAACAAACAAACCGACTCACTTTAAAGGGCAAGAGTATCTATTAAGCTATATCTATAATTCATAACTATTTCTTATGGTTAAAGGTGAATATAAATATCAGTAATAATAACACTCTATTTCTATTATTTTACAATTACGCACCCTATTATTGAGTTTCATTATAAAGAGAGCAAATCCAGAATACCTTTTCGTCAAATACTATTATTATTGCCTATTGATTGCGCCGTATTATTCTACTATTAAGAACTAAAACTTTAATCTCAATATATATATATATATAAATTCGTGAATTGTTTTGCTAACTAGAAACAAACACCTTATACAATAACGAGGAACTTGCCATTGTTGACGAACTTCCCGCACGTGCGAAATAGCATGGTATTCATCATTACTGAAAAACCGAGTGTATATATAGGTATAAATTATATCCAAGCTGCCTGTATCGTGTATTTGGCAGCAAGTATTCCAATTTACGAATGTATATACATCCTTATATATATCTTCGATATTCCGAGGCAATGAACACGCAAAAAGCTGATTAGAATTCGTATGGCCAGTTCAACGCGTGATCACGGAATAAACGTTCATGAACAATATACGACACGACAATAAAACGACAAGCGGAAAACAAGTTGGTTTTAATTACTTGTTCATATACATATATATATCCCAATTTCTAAAAAAGTAAAACAAAATCAATTCTAATTATCTTAGCAACGGATAACACATTAGAATGTGTTACTCGGACTTTTTACTAGTAACGCAATGGTTTAATAAGTCTCTTACTGAAGTTAGGTTCCTTAAGTCTCTTATTAACGGTATATTCAATAAGTCACCGCGTTTGAGCAGAGTTCAGTTTCACATTTAAGACGATATTTATCTCTTAGAAAATCCTATAAAGTTCTTCTTGTCCGATAAAGTATTTGTATTTATGGCAAAGCTATTATGGCTATCTGCCGCCGTCCACAGTTTTAAACTTCTGATCTGAGGGATACTTTTTCGCATATATCTTGTTTGTTTTAACGCAAACAACACAATCGGCTACCTACGCTCTGTCCGCCGCAGAGAATCGAATCCTGGATTTTAGCATTGTAAATCCTTAAACTTAGCCCCTCGACGTGGATTCCTGTACGTGGTGAGGGGACCTCCCAGGGAAT
>NW_013746591.1:0-1611 GCF_000517525.1 Limulus polyphemus
AAAACATCTTTTTTGCTACTTCACACAAAATGGCCCGGTATGGCCAGGTGGTAAGGCGCTCGACTCGTAATCTGAGGGTCGCGGGTTCGAATCCCCGCTACACCAAACATGCTCGCCCTTTCAGCCGTGGGGGTGTTATAATGTGACGGTCACGTTGGTGTGACGTTGGTAAAAGAGTATCCCAAGAGTTGGCGGTGGGTGGTGATGACTAGCTGCCTTCCCTCTAGTCTTACACTGCTAAATTAGGGACGGCTAGCGCAGATAGCCCTCGTGTAGCTTTGCGCGAAATTCAAAAACAAACAAACACACAAAATGTTTGAAGCGATTCTTTTTCGCGACATGGCGTATCATTACTCTGCTATTGTTTCCATTTTTCTTCGTCCGATTTTTATTTACTGTTTACCGCTGTGCTACTGGGGGCATTAATTTAGTACTAAAAATGTTTTCAGCGAGAAGTAACTCATAATTTTATTGTACTCTTTATAGTTAATGCTATTTTAACCTATTATGAATATACATTTTCTCCCTGTTTTTTAGGCATATATATATTTGTTGTTTATTTTTAAACAAGAGGCACACTAGGCTATCTTATGTGTCCATCGCGGGGAATCGAACCCTGGATTTTAGCGTTGTAACTCCGTAGACTTACCGCTGTTACACCGGGGAGCTTTAAGTATATAAACCCTTCTTATTTAATTGCACAATATAATAGACTATCTGTGCTCTGCCCACCACAGGTATCGAAACACGGATTCTAGCGCTGTAAGTCCGCAGACATACCGCTGTGCCACTATGGGCGTTTTTATAAGATTCAACGAGAAAATGCTATTATTTGACTGTGTGATAATGTTACTTTACGACTGTATGATGATGTTATTTTATGACTGTATAATAATGTTATTTTACGACTGCATGATAATGTTACTGTGTGGCTGTATGATAATTTACTTTGTGAATAACATGGCAGCTGATATAGTTTGAATGTACTTAGATACACCAATTTTATTTAATTAACATTTAAGTTAACATTATATATGTAGTTATATATAAAATAATTTAAGCTTGTAATTATTAGTTCTAGCGATGTAATTCCGCAGAACGTACCGCTGGGCCACTGGGGGTATTTTTTAAAGAAATTTAATGAGTGTTATAAGCATATTTCCTATAAAATCAAACTCTTAATAAATATTGGGGTGGACCAACGGAGAAAAATTCGGTAAATTCAAAGCCCAACTCTCCTACAATACGGACAGTTCTGGATAATTCGTTTTAAGTTTGCTTGTTTGGTTCTTTTTAGCGCAAAGCTACACAATAGTCTACCTGGGTTGTGTCCACAGGAGAGAACAGAACCCGGGATTTCGCGTTGTAAACCTTTACCGATGGCTCATCGGGGGACTTTTTCTTCGTAAATATCTAATTTTGTTATTTTTTTTTATTATTGTGTCGGAGCTACAAACGAGAAAATTTGTGGTTATTTAACCCCACAGGATAGGAATACCATAACATTTTTTTTTCTCTAAACTATTCATACTTTGATATATTTGTTATGAATTTCGCGCAAAGCTACACGGGGGGCTAACTGCGCCAGCCGTCCCTAATTTAGCAGTGAAA
>NW_013746592.1:0-2472 GCF_000517525.1 Limulus polyphemus
TAATTTATTAATTTTTAACATAATCAGGATCGGCTGTATATATGATCTTTAAGAAAATGACCATTGAAATAATAACATGGAATATTTAAGCATACATTTACTTTTAGAAAACACTACTCTGTATTTTTGTTATATAATAAAAGTTATTGCTGGATGGAAAGTCCAATAGTGTTCTTTCCAGAAATGACACTCGACTGAAGCAGTCAGCATACTCTGTTTCTTTGCTGTATACGAGTACCATTCAACCAGTGGATGTACGGAAACAGTTTATGTATGATTGACAGATGATTTACTAATTATTTTATTTGAAAGTCAGATTGACAAACGAGAAATGTATGTCCCCTACCCCCTTACCCCTCCAGTGATGTGGTAAATAAAAGGATACTAAGTACATTATCTTAATACATCATAAACGTCAGCAGTACAAAACAGTTTTCCTTAACTTAACCCAGAAGTACAGTTTAAAATTTGGTTACCACCTGGTACCTTAAGAAATATTGTCAAATGCTATAAAGGGGGGGAGTGATTGTAACTGTTTTCATCACAGTCTTTATGACTGACAAGATAGTTTTGTTTGACAACCACTCAAAAAACTCAAATAAAGATTTAATACTTAGGTAGTATATAAAAAAATGTTTATAAAATTAGACAATATTAACAGGTGTAAACTTTTTAAAATTCAGTGATTTATAAAATATAGTTATAATTTAATCTAAAAATACCTACAATTTATAAATTAGAAATTCCACCTATTTCAGACTTAGCTGTGTTGTACCTAACTTTGGAAGTAGCCTAGCAGTTGCAATGTTTGAATAGCATTTTTGATTTAACAAATTTATTGAACTAAATAATTGTTTTCAACATTTTGTTTGCTAAGGTAGAATAAAATAAAGTAGTTATTGTTACTTTTTTAAACAAGTTAGTGAACAGTAATAATGATTTTAATGTAGTTAGGTACGTGGCTTTCTCTAATATTTGTTTCACACATCAATTCACTAAGAAATAATTCCAGAACTAAACGGTTCCATTTGCAATGTTTCTTCACAAGTTGAAAATTTACTCGAGGCTCTACTCATGTTCTGAACATATTTAGGCAAGGTTTTTGTGGAGGCTCCAGCTTTATTTGAGACGGTGTTTTAGTGAGGCCTAACATAAGAGTAGACTAACTTAGTAACTTGTCCCAACGGTGTTCATCTCGGGCCTCGGCTTATGAATTAGTAGCCTCTCTTCTATTTGGTGGTTCTGTTCATCATCGTGCTAAGATATTAAACCAGTTGGAATGAACAACAATGCCATGTTTTCTTAGTGTATGTTTAAGTACACTTGACTTTAAGGGAGATCTTGGCTTATCGTTCTATAAACTTCCCAATTTTTTCTTAACAATCTCAGAATTAATGTCATCATCTTGTTTCCATCTATCAACTCTTCAAGATGAAGAATACTGCTTAAATCTTAATCAGCAGAAACTGAAGAAAAAGTAGAATTTAATAACCCAGCCATCCCATAATAATCAGATATGAGACTTCTTTTATCAACTCTCAAGGGTCCTGCCCCATCCTAACATTTTGTTTACCCATAATGTGTGTAAAGAAATCCTTACTGTTAATTTTGATATTTTCAGCCAACCTTTTCTCATACCTTCTTTTTGCTGTCCTAATTTATCAACTATCTTGATCTATAATCTTCTAAATCTCCCATCATACCAATCAATTTAAATTAATTAAAGAGAGAAAAGTGTGGCTGTAAGTAAAAAACCAGGTTGGTTCACAAAGGATACAAGAGATAAAATTATAGAAAAACATCACAAATATAAGGAATATGTTTATCTTGAATATTTAAATATTTTCTACATCTGATTTGTGTTAGCCAGAAACCAGTTTAGTACAGAGAATACTGAAGTGAAACTTTAGCCAGAAATGATCTTACCAGTAGAACTGGACAATTAACTTGATTAATAAAAATTATAATTAAATCAATTAATGTCATGAAAATAATCAACCAATCAAAGTCAGTGTTTTTAATTATTTCAACTATCCAAGTAATAGAAATATTTCCCATTAGTTTGGGTTAATTACAGGTTGTTCGGTTTCATCTGTTACCATCACAACTCACGAAAATAATCAACCAATCAAAATTACTGTTTCCAATTGTTACTATCTTTAGTTATTCCAACTAAATAAGCCTCATGTGAGAATAACTGAGTAGCTGAATGTAATCGTCTAATGAACCCGAAGATCAGTTGATTAACAACTTGTGTATGATGATCAGAAATAATGATATTTTATTACAAGTTTCAAAAAACCAAATTTTGAATGGATGTGACAAGAATTATCTGTTGTGAATTGGACAGGTGAGTTATTTGGACCTCTACTGGTAAGATCATTTCTGGCTAAAAGTTTCACTTCAGTATTCTCTGTACTAAACTGGTTTCTGGCTACAAGGTTTGTTTTAGTATTCTCTGTACAAACAGTC
>NW_013746593.1:0-2971 GCF_000517525.1 Limulus polyphemus
GTACCAAATAACGCTAAAGATGAGAATGGGGGTTATAAATTCGGTAAGTATTGTTACAACTAGGTGTTAATGGAGTAGTTGTACCAAGTAAGGCTAAAGATGAGTATGTTGGTTATAAATTCTGTAATTAGAGTTACACCTAGGTGTCCGTGAAGTATTTGTACCAAATAACGCTAAAGATGAGTATGGGGGTTTTACATTCTGTAACTAGAGTTACAACTAAGTGTTGATATAGTAGTTGTACCAAGTAAGGCTAAAGATGATTATGTTGGATATAAATTCGGAAACTAAAGTTACACCTAGGTGTTCATGGAGTAGTTGTACCAAGTAAGGATAAAGATGAGTATGGTGGTTATATATTCGGTAATTATTGTTACAACTAGGTGTTCATGGAGTAGTTGTACCAAGTAAGCTAGGTGTTCATGGAGTAGTTGTATATTAACACCTAGGTGTAACTCTAGTTTCCGAATTTATAACCACCATACTCATCTTTAGCCTTACTTGGTACAACTACTATATCAACACTTAGTTGTAACTCTAGTTACCGAATGTAAAACCCCCATACTCATCTTTAGCGTTATTTGGTACAAAAACTTCACGGACAGCTAGGTGTAACTCTAGTTACCGAATTTAAAACCACCATACTCATCTTTAGTCTTTCTTGGTACAACTACTCCATAAACACCTAGGTGTAACAATAGTTACCGAATTTATAACAACCATACTCATCTTTAGCGTTATTTGGAACAGCAGCTCCACGAACACCTAGGTGTAACTCTAGTTACCGAATTTATAACCACCATACTCATCTTTAGCGTTATTTGGTACAAAAACTTCACGGACACCTAGGTAAACTAAGTGTTGATATAGTAGTTGTACCAAGTAAGGCTAAAGATGAGTATGGTGGTTATAAATTCGGAAACTAGAGTTACACCTAGGTGTTGATAGAGTAGTTGTACGAAGTAAAGCTAAAGATGACTATGGGAGTTATAAATTCGGTAACTATTGTTACACCTAGGTGTTCATGGAGTAGTTGTACCAAGTAAGGCTAAATATGAGTATGTTCGTTATAAATTCCGTAGCTAGAGTTACACCTAGGTGTCCGTGAAGTTTTTGTACCAAATAACGCTAAAGATGAGTAAGGGGGTTCTACATACGGTACTATTGTTACACCTAGGTGTTCATGGAGTAGTTGTACCAAGAAAGACTAAAGATGAGTTAAGTGGTAATAAATTCTGAAACTAGAGTTACACCTAGGTGTTCATGGAGTAGTTGTACCAAGTAAAGCTAAAGATGAGTATGGTGGTTATAAATGCGGAAACTAGAGTCACACCTAGGTGTTGATGGAGTAGTTGTACGAAGTAAAGCTAAAGATGACTATTGGGGTTATAAATTCGGTAACTAGAATTACACCTAGGTGTTCATTGAGCTGTTGTACCAAATAACGCTTAAGATGAGTTTGGTGGTTATAAATTCGGTAACTATTGTTACACCTAGGTGTTCATGCAGTAGTTGTGCCAAGTAAGGCTAAAGATGAGTATAGTGGTTATACATTCGGTAACTAGAGTTACACCTAGGTGTTCGTGGAGTTTTTGTACCAAATAACGCTAAAGTTGAGTATGGGGGTTATAAATTCGGTAAATATTGTAACACCTAGGTGTTCATGGAGTAGTTGTACCAAGTAAGGCTAAAGATGAGTATGTTGGTTATTAGAGTTACACCTAGGTGTTCATGGAACTATTGTACCAAATAACGGTAAAGATGAGTATGGTGATTATCAATTCGGTAACTATTGTTACACCTAGTTGTTCATGGAGTAGATGTGCTAGGTAAGGCTAAAGATGAGTATGGTGGTTATACATTCGGTAACTAGAGTTACACCTAGGTGTGCTTGAAGTTTTTTACCAAATAACGCTAACGTTGAGTATGGGGGTTATAAATTCGGTAAATATTGTAACATCTAGGTGTTCATGGAGTAGTTGTACCAAGTAAGGCTAAAGATGAGTATGGTGGTTACACATTCAGTAACCAGAGTTACACCTTGTTGTTCAAAGAGTAGTTGTACCAAATAAGGCTTAAGATGATTATGGTGGTTATAAATGCGAAAACTAGAGTTACACATAGGTGTTGATGGAGTAGTTTTACCAAGTAAGGCTAAAGATGAGTATGGTGGTAATAAATTCGGAAATTAGAGCTACACCTAGGTGTTCATAGAGTAGTTGTACCAAGTAAGGCTAAAGATGAGTATGGTGGTTATAAATTGGGTAACTATTGTTACACCTAGGTGTTCATGGAGTAGTTGAGCCAAGTAACGCTAAAGAATAGTATGGTGGTTATAAATTCGGTAACTAGAGTTACAACTAGGTGTTCGTGGAGTTTTTGTACCAAGTAAGGATAAAGATGAGTATGGTGGTTATATATTCGGTAATTATTGTTACAACTAGGTGTTCGTGGAGTAGTTGTACCAAGTAAGACTAAAGATGAGTATAGTGGTAATAAATTCTGAAACTAGAGTTACACCTTCTTGTTCATGGAGTAGTTGTACCAATTAAGGCTAAAGATGATTATGTTGGTTATAAATTCTATAACTAGAGTTATAACTAGGTGTCCGTGAAGTTTTTGTACCAAATAACGCTAAAGATGAGTATGGTGGTTATAAATTCGGTAACTAAAGTTACACCTAGGTGTTCGTGGAGCTGCTGTACCAAATAACGCTAAAGATGAGTATGGTGGTTATAAATTCGGTAACTATTGTTACACCTAGGTGTTTATGGAGTAGTTGTACCAAGAAAGACTAAAGATGAGTATGGTGGTTTTAAATTCGGTAACTAGAGTTACACCTAGCTGTCCGTGAGTTTTTGTACCAAATAACGCTAAAGATGAGTATGGGGGTTTTACATTCGGTAACTAGAGTTACACGTAAGTGTTCATGGAGTAGTTATACCAAGTAAGGCTAAAGTTGAGTATATTG
>NW_013746594.1:0-1608 GCF_000517525.1 Limulus polyphemus
CCTAGAACTATTAACTTAAATGTGGATAAGCAGAGAATTAAAACTACAGCTAGAGCTTTTAACTTAAATGTTGAGTAAGAGAAGTTTAGACTTATAGCTAGAGCTATTAACTTAAATGTTGACAAGAAGAAGGTTATATCTATAGCTAGAGCTATTAACTTAAATGTTGACTAACAGAATTTTAGACCTATACCTAGAACTATTAACTTAAATGTGGATAAGCAGAGAATTAAAACTACAGCTAGAGCTTTTAACTTAAATGTTGAGTAAGAGAAGTTTAGACTTATAGCTAGAGCTATTAACTTAAATGTTGACAAACGGAAGTTTAGACTTATAGCTTGATCTATTAACTTGAAGCTTCTTCAGTAAAAGCTAGACCTATAGCTAGAGCTATTAACTTAAATGTTGGCAATTAGAAAGTTAGACCTATAGCTAGAGCTATTAAATGAAGTGTTGACAAACGGAAGTTTAGAGCTTTAGCTTAAGCTATTAACTTAAATGTTGACAAGTAGAAGTTTAAACATATAGCTAAAGGTATTAACTTAAATGCTGACAAGCAGAAGGTTAGACCTATAGGTATAGCTATTAACTTAAATGTTGACAAGCAGAAGTTTAGACATATAACTAGAGCTATTAACTTACATGTTGGCAAACAGAAGTTTAGACTTACAGCTAGAACTATTAACTTAAATGTTGAGAAGTAGAAGTTCAGACATATAGCTACAGCTACTAAATTAAATGTTGACAAACAGAAATTTAGGCATATAACTGGTTCTATTAACTTACTTCTTGAGAAACAGAGTTTAGACTTACAGCTAGAACTTTTAACTTAAATGTTGACAAGTAGAAGTTCAGACATATAGCTACAGCTACTAAATTAAACGTTGACAAACATAAGATTAAACCCATAGGTAAAGCTAATAACTTAAATTCTGAGAATCAGAAGGTTCGACCTATAGCTTGACTTATTAACTTAAATGTTGACAAGCAGAAGTTCATTCTATTAGCTAGAGCTATTAACTTAAATGTTGACAAGCAGAAGTTTTCTATTTTAATAGAAAAAGAAGTAGCAGGACCTTTAATGTTAATTGTTGTGTCGATAAGATTTGCTATATTCAGGTATTTTAAAACGTATAATGTTTTACTTCTGTATCCTTCATGATGCTGGTGGATCAGCTAGAAATATTCAGATAAGTTTTATGATTTTGTAACCTTTAATGGTATATCATTTAGGTTTTATTGCGCGAAATATTTTGGACATTGCACATGCTCTAAACCAAGTTCTTATCTACAAAATTCTGAGCTCTACTACAGGGCCACCTATACCGATGAAAACCTTCAAAGTAAAATAATATAAACACCTTTTTGCCGCATGGTGTGTTAATGGCTAGTGTGTGGTCTTATAACGCTAAATATCGGGTAAACAGAGCATAAATAGCTCGTTTTAGTTTTGTTCTTAACAATAAATAAATAATCAACTTATCTTACTAGATTGTACACTCCTTCCCATTTTTGATATAGACTCAAAAGTAAATGGAGACACATTAGGGCATACAGCACCACAGTTGTCGAACGTTATATTTTCGATACATTCCTTTTGACACAACT
>NW_013746595.1:0-1613 GCF_000517525.1 Limulus polyphemus
AAACAAGGTAGTTAGCTCTATAACAAACAATATGTTTAGGAATATTTTAATTCATCTAAATCCGACTAATAAAACAAAAACATTAAAGAAAAATATTATATACATTTGTTACAAGTTAATACGATTTTTTAATTGTATTGTTTCGTACTAGATATTTTTATAAAAATAAGCTACTTGTACTACATTCTAAAAAACCTTCTGCAAATTTCTGCATTTCTTATAAATTTTCAGCTAGTAATACATACTCCCTTCCCACCATTGTAACTATTATACCGATTTGATAACTTAACATTTTATATTATCATCTTTACAATTTATATTGAGATTAATTTATACATAAATACTCTTGCAATAAATAAAACAGAAGAATACATATAGCTATGAGCATACATACATTTTAAATAAGTTATTTATTCTACCATTATTACATTTATATTATTTTAATTTACTTGTTTGGTAGAGGAAGCAAGTAATATTATAGTAATCCTAGAATAAAAACATTTATTCGTGTAAAGATCGTTAATAACTTAGCGACTATCAAACAAAGAAATTGAATACTTTATAAATAGTGATCGATCAAGCATAATCTTCATAAAAATTCTTTACATAACAAAACTAACAATTTTAATTACTCAATCAGGCATGTAATTGTAATAGTACGTTTCTTTACATATTAACACATTTATATTGAATGCGAAAATGTTATAAAAGCTTATGCCCACACATCCACCCAAGTAAATAGACATTTCTTCCTAGTAGTAGGGCAATAATTTGTGTAAATGGACTACACTTCGTATTTTCAAATAACTAAAGCAATGAGCTCAATTTTAGAATGAGTTCGACAAAAACCACTAAAATTATATTAAGAAAAATTATTTTTATTATATAACAACTTCCATAAGAAAATTTTGTAATTATGTCATAAACAGTTTCTACTTTACTTTGTATTATTCTGCATTAAGTAATGTCCCAATTGCCCGATGGTTCAATATTGGCTATTTATTAGCTTCAAATTCACGAAGAATATTAAAAACAAAATCAATACAAGAACACTAGAGAAATCAAAAGAAAACGATTTGAAATAAAAGAAAATTAGTTTATAGCATCATACGTCATTTTTCTAGATATGTTTCCATAATATTCAAATTTAATTTCCTTACTATCGATTAATAACGCTGAAATAATTCGGTCTTTTTTTTTTTTTTGTAATAGTCTTTCCAAAAATATTTTAATTCTCGAAAGCTTTGAAATACGTTAATCTAAAGACTTATTATTACACATATAGAAGTATATTTTAAGGTCTAGAAATTTAGGAAATGAACTATATTTCTTGATTTAAGAATAGCTAAACTTTTAGTTACGAAATAAATGTACGTCACTTTATGTCCAAATCCTTCAGTTAAAAACGGATTTTAACACGGTGTCGTAAAAAAAATACTATTGCATGTTTACATTAAATTTAAGGACTTCCAAAGTATGATTTTGTACAATCACCGTAAATTCAAGATAGAAAATTAAAAATAGACAAAATATAAACAGACATTTTCCCTCTACGTCTTTCATATTTTTCAAAAATGATTATTTTTGCTACAAGTTTCATACATCTGTAAAAA
>NW_013746596.1:0-2155 GCF_000517525.1 Limulus polyphemus
GGAGCTCTCAGTCTCCTTTATTACACTTGTACTCGTAAATGACGTTCACTTGCTGTAGATCTGTTGTCTTTTTAGCAGGGCTGTTTTTCACGATAAGGTCCGACGTTGTGGTAGACTTGTTGTAGATGTTGAGCCACCAAAGAACACTGTGCCCGCATCCACAACCAAAAACTCACACGTCAGGACCTAGTACAAAACACCAAAGTAAACCGCCGATTTAACGACTTCACAACTCTTCAAATACACAAAGCAATAAAAATCCTACAGCAAACTTCCATAATCAACAAACAATCGACAGGAACAGCACGCACACTGCTACTTCTTGCCGAGAAACCCCCAAGCCACAATAGAACACTCCACCAATTAACGCCTTCCACGAGCTAGATACCACCACCTGCTTACCCATACCTATAAATATCCACCAACAGTAATCACAATTCACACAACATTCAGCCTTGATAATGGATGCAGAACGCATTCAAAAGCGTCGGCCAACTCATCACTATCTACAACTTTACCCGTTGTTCTAACAACGTTAAGACGGCTTATCGACTTCTTGAGAAGAATTCTAAGAAGAAAGTAAACCTACAGACATCGGTCTTGTTTAACAAAATCTGCATATATATATATATGTACACACACACACAAACATATATGTTAGTGTGTGTGTGTGTGTGAATTTGAATTTCTTCTAAGAGCTGAGAAATTCTTATGAATAAAATATTTCATTAGACCACTAAAATAATATGTACATATTTGTTAGATTCTCACTTTCAGTCTTGATAAGTTCCATTCGAAGAAAATCTTTGGCTTGCCCTTCTTCCCTGAGCTCTTGAACCAATTCTTCATTTCGCTTTAGTAGTTCACAAAAGTCTTGATTTTGCTGAGCCTCTACTAGTTCAGTCAAAATGTTCAATACTTTTTCAACTGCAGCTTTTAGTCTGTAGCTTGCTCCTTAAAAGAATAGAATTAAATTTTACTTGTATTCCTTTCTTTTTAATGGTTGTTTTTCATAACATCAACTTCTGGACTTAAAGAAGGTGTAATGGAATTATCAACAAAACTTAATATTTCAGCTAATCAAAACACACAGCATATCCCTAAGGAGAAGAATAAACATAACAAGATACAGATGTTACATTTCACCATTTTGTAGTTTTCTAAATGTAAACAGGTACAGAGGCACAGATGTAACATCTTAATGCCTTGTATTCTACTTAGCTTTGAGATCAGTATATGTAAACATGTTACGTATGTATTCCGTCATGTGTATACCGACTCCAAAGGGGAATATAAATTTAAACAATCATAATATAATAACTGTTTTTGTTATTTTTTTATTCCAAATACAGGCTTTATTCTGATTACATATATCTTCACAACTTCAATTGGTATTTTGGTAAACAGATCAATAAGAAAAAATGTATTAAAAATTCTTAATCAAAATTTGTTGATATTTTCCAACTGTGAACAGAAAGTAATAGAACAAAAAAAAACAACTTTTTCCATAAGTATTTATCATGAGGCATAATGTCAAGACAAGTATCTGTGTAAACACAACCAAAAATCACAAATGTTTAGAAAAATACATTCACTAGAACAAAATTATCTTGAAACTTCTAATGTAACTGACATAAAAACAATTTACCATATTCATGAGTGAAAGTGGAGATAGATGGAAAAAGCTGAGTATGTACAGAAAACGTGGGGATTACTGGATTTCTTATGACTGATAAAATTGTTTGTTTTTGAATTTTGTGCAAAGCTACACGAGGGCTATCTGCGCTAGCTGTCCCTAATTTAGCAGTATAAGACTAGAGGGAAGGCAGCCAGTCATCACCACCCACTCTTGGGCTACTCTTTTACCAACAAATAGTGGGATTGACCGTCACATTATAACACCCCCACAGCTGAAAGGGCAAGCATGTTTGGTAGGACGGGGATTCGAACCCGCGACCCTCAAATCGCGAGTCGAGCTCCTTATCCACCTGGCCATGCCGGGCCCTTGATAAAATTGTCAGATAAGGTTGACACGCGACAAACTCTTGGAAACTTAAAATTTCTTTCTCTGCGAGTTCATTAAACACAAGTATCATCCGATACGAGAACCTTGTCTATATGTAATCCGAGAAGAACTTGTAGCGTCACCAAAACT
>NW_013746597.1:0-1609 GCF_000517525.1 Limulus polyphemus
CAATTCAATGGGTTAAAAACTATGTTGCGTGATGACATTAATATCTCGGTATTGATAGAAATTAATAAAAACTATATAACCCCAAACAGTTTGCCCGTGAAGCAGAAAGGGCTCGGATTATGGGGTATTTCTATCAAGACTTCTTGAACCTACGTGTTTTTCTAACATCATGAATATCTCAGTATCATTACACCAGCGGCTTATTTTTCAATACTGTTGAACTAGCGTGTTGGACGATTTGATTTTGCGGGGGAGGAGGGAAGAAACGGATGAAGGCAAAGAAGCATATATAAATTCACCTCTAAAGACGTTTCAATATTTTCAAACACTGCATACACCTTCAACGTCCAAAACAATCTTTAATTCTTTCAAAGGTGGACCACGTTCAGCTGTTGCTTTAAACATTATCTAATTTCTGTAATGCATATTGATGTACAGTATAATGTAATAAAGCCAAATGTCTTACAAAGACGTGTTTCCTGTCTAAAGATGGATGTCTTGTCTCCAATGTTGTTTACCAGCTTATATGTAACATCTGCCATCATACGAACTTTGGTGAAATCGGCACTCTTTATAAACAACATGAAAGAATCGCAGTTACGGATCATTCTAACGCCTGACATGAAACCACCGTTCTCTGAAGAAATCGTTTCCAAAGCCAACACGTACGCTGAAAGAAAATTTTAAGATGCTACGTCCACAGATCAATAATTATAACTATTTCTATCTTATCTTTGTTATTTCACTCAGTAACTTGAATAGAACTTTTATTAACTACAGGTAACAGTTAATTATTTCAACAATACTTTTCTTCCGACAATAAGCTTTACTACTTAATGTGTCAAAAGTACGCTGTAGAAATGTACGCTATACATTCGATTAGAATACATTATTTAAAGTGGTGTTATGTCTCTGGTCGTTTGTTAATTACTCGTAAAAATCCTTTCCGAAGAACTTCAGCGATACAAGTCCTTTCACAAATAAAACTAGTTTATTCTTTCTCAATACAACTTTGCAATATACTTAATTTCCTCAGTCACCTTAACTTAAACACACGCTATAATTTACAACGAACGATACACGCACTTTACTTACTACCGCGCTTGACTCAATTGTCCGTCTGTATCTTCAATCTTTCTGTCTGCTATACAATTATCTTGCCGTCACTTTATTTACCGGTTTATATATATACAAAATAGAGGGCGTCTGGAGAACACTCGAGGCTTCACGAACGGACATGATCTTTCTGTCGTAACAGTATTTTAAAACCATTTGAAGCTTTGTACTGTCAGTTTCGGTTTGTGTTTTAGTGGAACGCTCCTGAAGAAGCTGTAAAGCGAAACGTTGAGTGTTCAATTAAAGATTAATAACAAATTTAGTGTTATAAGGACGTTTATTTCTAGTATTGTCCCTCCCCTCAGTGGCACAGCGGTATGTCTGCGGACTTACAACGCTAGAGCACAGATAGCCCATTGTGTAGCTTTGTGCTTAATTACAAACAGAGAAACAAATTTCTACTATTAAAATGTTGTTTTAAACAGTCCGGCCGTAAGTTAAACAACAATGGTTTAGATTCACTAAAATTCAACTGTTGTTGATGTAAACAATC
>NW_013746598.1:0-1609 GCF_000517525.1 Limulus polyphemus
GGTAAAACACGCAATGTTGCGCTATATCTTGCATTATTTGATTTCTTCTGGTTTATCAGGAATGTTCCTTTATTATCATAAACAAGAATAAGAACTTTCCATCTGAGAATCAGCTTATGAGCATTTAGGAAAAATAGCCAGGTCTGAGACCCCTAGGGTTATAGACATGTGCGTCCCTAAGTTTGACCTACTGGCAAGAGGAAAAGCATCCTGCAAGCAACGACCAACACCAAAAGGGCTGTTTCCTGTTTCTTAAATTCAAAGAAAACGAATAATTATAATTTTTTTAAAGTACCTACAGCTGAAAGTTCGCCTAAACAAATTACCTCAGTTGACTTGGCTTTATATAGATCATTCTCCAAAGCCATGACAAATCAGCTTAACATAAACTATATTTTATAATTAAAAAAAAAGTATATATATAAATATAATCACAACCGAAGTTTTAAGCATTAATGAATTTTGTTGATTATTATAAGTATTTAAGTAGAAAATAAAATTAAATGTGCAATTCATAGACGATTAACATTAGATTAGACGTAAGTAAGAACTTTTTCGGTAAGGGACTAGCTAACTGTGAGAGGCCTAGTAAATAAAATGTTTTTAACCTAGATTTAATTATTTTCCCCCAGTGACTAATGGCCGTTGTGCCCTAATAGTTAGTGTGTCTGGTACACAGCATCGAAGAATCCAGGTTCGAGACGTTATACTTATAGTGCTTAAATTCGACGTAAGACCCTTTTGTAAGAAATGGTACGAATGGGTCATTGTGAAGCTTTATGCGGAACTACAAACAAATTCTCTCCAATTCTACCACCTTTGGCCTTTTATCAAATATTATCTCCTTCCTCATCATTATGACACCATTTAATTCGAATAATTTGATTTTAGAGATATACCCATACGATAAAAAATATCATGCTAATTTCTCTACTGGGGGTTCTTTCTTGTGTGATTAAAAAGTATGTTTGTTTGTAAAACAAAAACTGAAAAGCATAATATAATAATTTCTCAACTGGTACGTATTGGAACTTCAAATGGCCTGAAATTGAGTTAACTGATGAGTTAAATTTAATTATTAAATTGTATTTTAGATTTAGTATTTAAATAAATGCCGATATATAGTCAGTTTATGATATTTGCCAACAAGATTGATACACACCATTTTCGTTTTTAACACAAATACGTTTTAATATACACACAACAGTACAAATTATAATAATAATTATTACAAATAGTTCCTACAAACGATGATTTATAAACAAAAGTTTCACAAATTTACAAACAATATAAAGTTTTCTTTCTAGTCTGGAACTTCTTTGATATCTTATCGAGGGTTTACAATGAACGAGTTAATTACGAGTCGATGTAGGTACGATTCGCCGGGAAGCTTGCTAGCTTTGTCCTTGGTCACACACGCTAGGTTTCCACTGTTGAAGTTAAGTAATGTTTTCGTAAAAATACTAATGTCCGATGAGAATCCACTGAAGTTAAATAATTTGTAATGTTAGAACTTTGTAAAGGTTCCTGTTCAAATATCTGAAGTTTTCCGATTGATAAGCGTTATAAAAATCACAGTTATAGCTTTTGAACTTTATAGCACACTGAT
>NW_013746599.1:0-1609 GCF_000517525.1 Limulus polyphemus
ACTTTATTAAATTTCAGCCCCCCGGTGGGACAGCGGTAAGTCTTCGGATTTACAATGCTAAAATCATGGGTTCGATTCCCCTCGGTGGACACAGCAGATTGCTCAATGTGGCTTTGCTATAAGAAAACACACACATACGCACGTTAAATTTTCTGTAACACAACAGACACACAGTGTAACACAAACGTTTTATATATCTCAGAGAGTGCGATAACACTCTCTATGGAGGAATGCAATATAAAAAAAGGCCATAACAATTGCAATAATACATAACTCAGATGAAGTTGATATAATAACAACCACCATAACGCTGTTATGAAGAACCGTTTCTTAAGTTATATCCACTTCCTACTTTGCCCCCGTGACCTTACAACTTCACCCAGGAGACACTTCTGTGGCCAATGACTTTCAATTAAGTAATGATGTGAAACAGTGTGGAAGGACATTGAGGTGAGTCTTGAAAGCGGGTAAGTGAAAGCACCTCTACCGCCAATACTTTGGCTGCTATCTCTTCGTACATGTTTACTTTGACCATCACACAGTGCATACCATGTTTTAAGTATATATTATACAAAGTGAGTCATTAAAGCTTATACAGAACGTTTGGTGAGATAACAATGAATACGGTAATAATATGTTATAGTATAAATATTATGTGAAAGTTAGGATTTATCATAGCGCTCACCCACACATTTTTTAAAGTTCATAACCCAGACAAAGGATGGGTACCTCAGCTTGTATAAGCTCACGTTCCTTCATACTTACATATGGCAGCTAACCTTTACTACAGTATCAAACTGTATTATCTCTTAGCTATATGTTATGTGAAACTGGAATTTTGTTCCGTTTCTTTCAATGAGTAGACACTGCTGTTGATTGATTCTGTTCAGAAAAAAAAACAACTAGTTCGTGTGAGAGGCCATATCATGGAATATCTGAAACGACTACGCTAAAGTCTAGGTTCTTTACTACTTGTGGGGAATCTCCTATTGGTCTAAAAGGCAGAACTAATACGCAAAAAAGTTTCAAAACGTGATGGAAGTGGAGATGTAAATCAAAGTCAGTTAGCATTCATATTTCGAGACTTTAAAAAGTGTATTATCTTATAACGGCCAAGTTTACTCCCTACCAATATTTTCATTGTATGTTATAAGGAATTATCATCTAAGGGAGAAGCTTCTGGATTCAATTACTTTTGTCTTATAATTTGCATGTTAAGAAATTACCAACTAAGGGCGTAATGGATAAAAGAAGTTTCTAGATTCACTGGCTTTTGCCTTAAAATTAAACTTGGGGGATTCTCTGAGTTTATTGTTATTAAGTTTAGTCATTTAATAGCTCTTACACAAGATAGTTTTTTATGGACTTTAACGAACTTTTGTTGGGATAAACATTTTAAGCTTAGTTTTCCTTTAAATCGTTTTTTCATATATTCTCGGAAGTCAGTTCACGCGTCTACTAGTAAATATGAGACACAGCAGCTCTAGTTGGCGTATGCTAAGAGTAGAGCAATATTCACATAGAAAGGCATGTTTGCTTGTACTCAGGAGAGGGTGATTTAAGGATAACAGAACATAGCTGTCTGTACAATGAAAACAAGCATTCGTTT
>NW_013746600.1:0-1606 GCF_000517525.1 Limulus polyphemus
GTAGAAATATTTTGCAGTTTAATTTTTAAATGCTATTTTAACGTGGTAATATATATATTTCTTGGAAAAACAACAACACATATTGACATTTCTCTAATGCATTTTGAACTATATTTTTTAATAAAACAAAACATGTAGGATGCCCGCATAATCTTCGGTGTTCCCATCCATTATGTTGAAGATTAGTAGACGAAGTTCATTTTTCTGTGTCGTCTGTAGAAAATTCTCAAGTGTAAGATATAGCAATATGCGTGTGTACGTAAACACTGGTGTATAGTTTATATTGTAGCGTTAGCTGAAATTTCGAGAAACTCTCTTCACGTCCATAAATATAACCAATGCGATTCGCCAAAAGACAGAATATATATATATT
The DNA here is from genome assembly GCF_000517525.1 of Limulus polyphemus. NCBI lineage: Eukaryota > Metazoa > Arthropoda > Merostomata > Xiphosura > Limulidae > Limulus > Limulus polyphemus. The sequence continues at coordinate 374 of NW_013746600.1, forward strand.
GTTACGACAGCGGAAGTCACGCAACGCTGGGAGCATGAGCGCTGGAGTTTCTCGAAGAATCATGCATTTTCCTGGCAATTGTTCCAGGCGCCCTCTTTTTTAGTATATAAGTCCGACAAATAAAGCTAGCGAAAAAAGATAGAATTGCATAGATAGATATAGAGATAGATGACTGAGTCAAGTGAACAGTAGGCACCGTAAGTAAAGTGTGTGAATCGCTGTGAATTATAGCGTGTGTTTATAAAAGTAGTTAAGTTAAAGTGATTGTCTATTGCAAAGTTGTATCGAGAAAGAATAAACTAGTTTTATTTAAGAAAGGACTTGTATCGCTGAAGGTCCTCGGAAAGAATTTATACCGGAAATTAACAAGCATACAGAAACGTAACAATATATATTATTGGTTTGCCATAGTGTGCTATAAATATCGGGAAGCTATAACTGTGTTTGTTATAACGCTTATTAATCGGGAACCTCAGATATTTGACCAGGAACATTTACAGATTTCGAACATTACAAACCATTTAACTTCAGCGTATTCACATCGGAAATTAGTATTTTTACGAAACATTTTATATCTTCATAGCTTTGAGGTACTTATACCGCTCGCCCGAAAAATAATTGTTGTGCATTTGAATCGTGCTAAGAGTCTCTCAACAATAACATACAGTAAATCTACATTTATATTCTTTAAGTTACGCCACATTTTGAAATGTGAATGATAGTGTGATTAATTCCTAACAATTTAGTGTAGAATATACCGCTTGCGAAATGAATTGTGCATCAACATTATACATGTCTGTTTTCCCGTTATTTCAAAAGTGAATGTTGAGCTTTGCCTGCTTGCGCAATTCCGAGTGCTGCACTCCTCAGGCGGGTGTCCCTCAAGTGCCGGATTTACCTTGAGGCAAATGAGGGAACTACCTCAGGGCCTCCACAAATATTAATATTATGAAATGTAAACAATTATGCTAAACTGATTTTTATTTCTATAGTTCTAACTGTTCTATTATACGTAAATAGAGTATAGATTATCACAAATTATTAAATAACGAAAACAAGTGTAATTATTATAAATATAATAGTGCCTATAGGCGGGCCCGGCATGGCCAGGTCGTCAGGGCGCTCGACTCGCAATCTGCGGGTTCGAATCCCAGTCACATCAAACATGCTTGCCCTTTCAGCCGTGGGGGCGTTATAATGTGACGGTCAATCCCACTATTCGTTGGTAAAAGA
>NW_013746601.1:0-6855 GCF_000517525.1 Limulus polyphemus
ATTACTTTACATGATAGATAGGCAAGATGTGAATAGAAAAAAAGGCATGAGAGAAATATTGCTTTATAAACCTTAAAACTTAATATAAAAATTAGATATTTTGCATATGAAAGCATTGTAATGTTTACTGATAAACTGCCAAATTTCAGTAACATTTGCTTATAATTTAAAAAGTTATAGCATGAAAACTATAACAAGCACAAAATGGTTACAAGGTCAGTCCCGGGTACCAAGCCCGGGTTGAAAGAGTTAATAAAAACATATTGATACAGAACCTGTCTCTTGAACATTTAATACCCCTCCAGGTTGTGAAAGACTACGTCAATACAGTTGGACAAAAAAATATTTACATAACAAATGAACTTCTTTTAGCTTGAAATGGAGCAAGACAGAAGTATCAGAATGCTCTTAAGTAGAGATAAGAAGTATAAAAAGCTGATGAAAAGAAAATTATGGATGACATAGACTGTATTAAGAAAAAAAAACAAATGAAATATAGGACATTATGAAAGATGGTGACAACTATTATGAAAAAGCTGAATCATCTAGAGGGGAGGCTCTAAGCAAAAGGATGGAGAGATAAAAAAGACCAGTGAACAGTTGGATAGAGCCCTCCAGGAACTGCTAGGTGTTTAACATTTCAGCATAGTTACTGTATATTTTGTTTTAAAATTGTTTTTATTGTTGCATCAAACATATCTCGAAGAAAAGTGTAAGACTGTTTTTCTTGTTGCTCATTTATTTTTTGAGTCTTGAAAAGGTCTTTAATTTTTCCTATTAAAAAGTGTGGGAACACTGGACATTGTCTGCATATTTGAACATTATAGAAGTTTGTTATTGATAATATCTTGATTAATACAAAGCATGAAATTGCATGTACTGTGTCGAAGAATAGGCCTTGTTTTTGAAATTTACAAATAAACTTTTGACCAATGTGATTTGTGAATAAATCTATTAACATAGAAATTGCCTTTGTAAGGTCACAAGATATTATTCTCCAATACATTTTTCTCAAGTTGATACTGTGTCTGGTATTAATTCCACAAGAGTAATATATTTATGTAGTTTAAGACCCTTTCCTTGAATACCATTCTCTCATGAAATCCACGGTATCCTGAGGATCTTATCAAGGTGGATCAGGGGAGACATATAGTTCCAAACCTTTTGTTTCAAAATATATCATACAGCTATTCTACACAATATTTTTTTTGTGATTTATTTCTCATTGTTCAAACTTGGTGAAAGAAGCATCACAGATCTAGTGAAGTAGAGACCTGGCAAAAACTGTAAAACATTACTCAAAAACATGAAGCATATGTAGAGTAGCATAGAAACACAATAAAAACTTTGATAAAAGTAATACATCGGCCAAAAAGTTTAGAATATGTAGAAGAGTAAAGGAACCCAGTAAAAACTTTGGTAAGATTGTCCATCTGTAAGAGTAGAGAAACTTAATAAATAGTGTGCCTAGTTATTTTATTCAATGTCAGTTATTTGTATTTATTATAAGTTAGACTTCTTCATTGTGTATTCTGATTACAATTGGAATATTTTGTGAGCAGTTTGTCTAGTCTGCATGAACAAACATCTGAGGGAGAAGTTATTAGCCTATTATACAGACTTGCTTCATGTTTACCCTATATGGTTTTTAAACATTTTTCTGAACTTTCTATGCACCAAGTTGCATTGGTCATTCACGACTTTGTTGGTTACAGGTTCCTTAATGACATATGAATCACACAGAAAATTTAAACAAAATGTCATCAGTATTTCAGTTAATTCCACTAATTACTGCTGGTGTCCCATGTTTCTTACACAGAAAATTAACGATATTACCCATTGTGTTTTAGTCAGTTATTTTTTGTACTGGGTGTAGTTACTGTTGTAACTTTGAAAAAGCAAAAACATAAAAATTGCTGAATATAATGTAATATTCTAATGAATAGTATAAAACATTAGTAATTTGAGAGTTTAGAAGTGTAGATACATGTTTTGGGTAGTCTAATGTTATTAGATGTTCTTTCTTATTCATAGTTGTTCTTTTCTTTCCAGTCTTGCCCTGCACTGAAAGAAAGAATTCTGTTTGGCAGCATCCTGCACAAAGCAAGAGAAGATAATAATGTAAGTAGGAAACAAGTTAAACGTTATATTATATATTGTATATGTGTGTGTGTAACATGACATGTTACATTTCATCTATCATTGTTTATCAGGAAACAATGGCAAGAAGACTTATGGATCTTATATTGGAGTGTGATGTATCAACACGGACAAAAGGTGTTGCTTGTAGTTGTTTGATTGATGTGTTAGGTAAGTATATCTGAATTATGCCATCTGACAACTAACCTGCAGTATCAAATAAATGCTTTACTTACCTGTTTTAACATAATGTTGAATACAAAAAAATTAAATGACTATATGACAAGAAATACAAATTACATCTTCACAAGTTTACCTACTACACAACTGACTCCACATAAATCTATTATTCCAGTAAAACTAACACAATATGCTTCATCTTTGCTCATCATCAGAGCTGTCACTGGAGCTATCTTCTTGGGATCTACCCTGTGAAATACAAGGTATAAAACTAACTAAAAGCTCTTTTAACTAACATAGTCTAAATGGTAGACAAAATAAGAATGAGAATGAACATGAGATATTTGTTTTCTTCATACAGAACAAGAGAAACAATGTCTAAGCAATATAAATAACTGTTGTGGATTAAACGTTTCATTACAGTAAACTAATCATGGATGTTAGTATTTAAAAGCTTACTTGTTGCTCTGGCACTTCGAAAGGAACCTCCAATCCTTCCTTAAGAAGGTTAGTCTTCAATCTAGCTAAAGCTGGTATGTTAAAGTCACTCAACTCTAAGTTGTTCTTATCCTGAACTTCTTGTAGAACTGCTAAAGCCTCTTCATTCTACTGTGTATTGGCTATATGAAAGTAGCAATTACAGTTCAGGGATTTATACTTAATCATCACTTTATCCATGCAAGTTTCTCACATAAAATTGTTTCTTGCTCAGATTTCCAAATTAGTCTACTTGTAGAAGTAAGAATTGCAGTTCAGAAACTTTTAGTAAGAAATAAAAACCCTCTTTAAACAAATAAAGATTCCCCACTATATTTATCCATCAACTGAATTTCAGCTACTTTATGACTGGTTCAGTTACTGTTATATTTCAAATATAACTCTTTATATTTTGAAAAGTAATTCGTTGTACGTTGTACCTGATAATCCCATTTCTTCAACATAGCAGTTCATTAACTCATGTATTCCCACGAAACAATTTAGTGGAAACAGAATAAAGGTTGTTCTTATAAAAACATTCTGGGCATATTTCTGTTCAGTTAATAAAACACTGATATTCTGAGACAGTCTTTTATCAGTGGACATATAGTTACAGATGTATGGAAGAAATCAATACAACCTTCTCTTAACAATGTTAAGTAGTATTTTAATATTTTAACGTGTTACAACTATTTTGGTTATAAATAAAAGAAATTTTTTTAAATGCTACTTTAGACTTGACAAACTGATCACGATGTGTTGAGATGTGATGAATTGAAAATGACTGATCTTCTCTTCAAGTCCCATGGTCAAAATCCTTGAAAGTATTAAGCCAAATAGTAGTAACAATGAAGTTCACTTGCTGAAAAGGTTCAAAATAATAATCTTGGATGTGATGCAAATTAAGTTTGCAGCATTTCATAACTACTGAAAGTTGTAAGAACAGCCTTTATTCTGTTTGTTTAGAATATCTGGAAAACTTGGGAAATAACATATAAATATTTAGTTATGAGAAACAGAATATGTTGAAGCTTGATCATTTACATTATGCATTAATGCAAATTATCTTTAATAAATTGTATAAGTGTTCTAATAAAATACATTAGTACAACTATCATGAATATATTGATTGGAACTAGGACCCGTGGACTCAAACAAGATGATGGAAAACTTCTGACCACAATTACACAATGAAAACTAACTTGTTATTGAGTGGTGAGCTTAGTAGTGTTAATAATCTTACACATTTTGACAAGAGCATGAATTTTATGAGAAATGGATGAACTGATGTTTTCTTGTAATGATCTAAAGGTTTAACTTGGATCTTGGATTCCTTTGATTGGTCGTCCCAGCTTCGAATCAGTAGGATGGTATCAAAACTTGGACTCTTCAAAAATGCTTCAGCTTCTTCAGGGGTCATAGCTCCTCCTTGATGTACTAAAGTTAGCTTACTGGAATCTGAAAGTTCTGAAAAAACATCTTGAATCATTCATGCACTCAACTTTCAGAACAAATTTAATTTGATTAATTAGGCACAGTTTTAGGTTGTTATATGAACATGCAGATTTTGTATGATTCTTAAAAAGTATAGTGAAATTAAAATGTTATTTTATTAAAACAAAAGTTTTATAAGTTTACATAAGCTATGTTAAAAAATAAATGTTTACATACATTTTTTTTATCTGCAAATTATCTTTGAACATTGATGCTACCTACCAAAATAAAATGTACTGATGATACATATTTTTGGACGTCGGATAGTCATTTCCATTCTGAAGGGCTTGGTATGGCTAGGTGGTTTAGAGGTTTTGACTCGCAGTGTGAGGGTCATGGGTTCAAATCCCCATTCCACTAAAATGTGCTTGCCCTTTCAGCCATGGGGGCATTATATGTGATGATGAAACACAAATGTCAGTGGCTAAAGCCATCCACATGTCCCATAAAACAGTCCACAACACAATCAAGAAGTATTTCCATCTGGAAACTAAGCCAATAGGATATAGGTTCACCAAGATTAAGGCCTCCAGCCATACCTCCCATTCAACCATCCCATACCTCAAGCACCTGGACAATGAAATGGGTATTCATGTTATTCAATATGAAGGCATTCGTACTAGTCAAATTGCTTGTTGCTGCATCTATAGATTTCTATGTAATTAAATCATTGAAAAAGATGCTGGAAAACTGTTATTCTCATAAACTAGAGAGATTATGGAAAGAAAAAAGGGAGGAAGGTTTGTCTTAGACATGACATCCTTAGTCTGAGCTTTTCCAGTGGAAACGGCACTGCAGGGCTTTTGTCAGGATAAACAGTCATATAGAGTATGACCAGGCATAACAAAATGGGCTGTAATGATGTGGTGAAGCTCCAAAACTGTTGTTATTTAACATATTTTAACCTCTGAGATTTAAGACTTGTGTTACTAAACTCAGTTAATTATTTAAAAGTACCAAAAGAACAATGTTAAAAATTTTGATTTAATTTTATTTACTGAGGCAAATCTAGTAGCGTTTGTCTTACTTCTGTAACAAGCAGTGAGTAAACAGAATGGAAAGATAAGCTTGTAGCTTTAATCTCAGTGTACCAGAAACAAAAAATTATAACAGTGGAGATGTAGCAATATAGATGTTGTTTTTGTTTTGAGTTGTAAAATATTTACATTAAATAAGTTACATATCTTCCCAATTGCACTGACTTAGAGCAGTGACAGGACTATATCCATCTATTTATTCCCTCAAAGTACCAACACGTTTCTATATAGCTACAACACTTAATCCCTCAAAGTACCGACTTGTTTGTATATAGCTACAACACTTGATCCTTCAGAGTATCAACTTGTTTCTATATAGCTATAACACTTGATCCTTCAAAGTACCAATTTGTTTGTATATAGCCACAACACTTTATCCCTCAAAGTACCAACTTGTTTGTGTATAACCACAACACTTGATCCCTCAAAGTACCCGTTTATTTGTATATAGCCACAACACTTGATCCCTCAAAGTACCAACTTATTTGTATATAGCGACACTTTATCCCTCAAAGTACCAACTTGTTTGTATATAACAACACTTTATCCCTCAAACTACGGACTCGTTTCTATGTAACGATAGTACACATGCTGCAGCAAATACAGAAAACCCCAGACATAATTACTTTTAACTAAATGAGATAGAAAAGAATTGCAAACAGAAGTAAAAAATAATGTAGTAAATTTTATCAATGTAGTAAATTTTATTACCAATAAATACAAGTCATTATTTAACATGAAAAATTAATATATATTTAGCAAGTTTTCTTGACATTGTTTCATAGGTAGTGCTGGGAGCCTTGTTTCATGATATAGGCCTCCTTGTGGGAATGGATGAAGATTTAGATCCTATGGTGACAAATGAGACATGTCTCGGAGCTCAAAGTCATGACGTAGTAGGCGAGAGATTTCTGAAAGAACTTGGCTTCCCATCAGCCATAACAGATTTAGTTGGAGGACATGTGGAAGCCAAAAGATATTTGGTGTTCAGTAATAAGGAGTATTACAACAGTGAGTATAGAATGGTATTCCTAGTTTTGTAACAAGGAGTGTTGTAACAGTGAATAAAAACGTCAAAAATTAAGTGTTGTAGCTATATAGAAACAAGTTGGTAGTTTTTTTCTTGTTCAAATGGTATTATAAACACTTCTGATCTAAAAGTAAACAGTGAATTTGAACATTTAACAGCATATTATAATCGTTGGTATTTTACAGCAAAATCCTACATGTTCAAGTGTTCCATTGATTTTAAAGCTGAAATCCTATTTGTTTCCTAATAACTCGCAGCAAACAGGGTGTGGAAACAAGTGTATCTTTTCTTAGTTAGGCGCGTCACTAGTGTTTCGTGTTTTGTAGCAATGCGTTGTTCTGTTTAAAACTTGTTAACCTAAATATTCCGACAATATTTAAATAAAATCAATCGATTTAACGACTGAGTGAGTACTTAAAAAACTGCTATTAACAGAAAATCTGGGGTTTTTACAGTATACGTTATTTCTATGTAGATAGACGCCTAATATAATAGCAA
>NW_013746602.1:0-1609 GCF_000517525.1 Limulus polyphemus
ATTTCATATAATTTTATAATTAAACAGTATATCTTTCATACAATTAGATAATTAACCTGTATATCTTTTATACAATTAGATGATTAACCTGTATATATTTCATACAATTTTATAATTAACCAGTATATCTTTCATACAATTAGATAATTAACCTTCGTATTCTCTCATGGAAAAAGTGTATAGGAATTCGTAAGTTGCAATTAACCATTTGTTCTTAAGAACCACATGTTTGATTTATTATTAGATTTTAAATAATAAATCAAACGTCTTAGTCTAAAAACTTTATTTGAAACATACCATATTTGCATCCGTGGATATTCTCTATCAGTAAGAGAGAGAGAAATTAAAGACTCTGTGTATTGAGAATTTTTCTTTGGCGTTGTAAGCCTGTTAGATCCGTAATTGTACGTAGTAATCTTCTTGTACCAGGAACTGCACTTGATAAGCCTGTTGCATCGGTAACTGTATGTGGTAATCTTGTTGCATAGGTAACAGAACGTGGTAAGCCTGATTCATCAGTAACTGCATGCGGTATAAGTCTGTTGCATCGGTAACTGTATGTGGTAAGATTGTTGCTTGAGTAAGTACATGTGATAAGTCTGTTGCATCGGTAACTGTACGTGGTAAGATTGTTGCTTCAGTAAGTACATGTGATAAGTCTGTTGCATCGGTAGCTGCGTGTGGTAAGCCTATTGTGTCGGTAAATCGTATAATTTTAAAGCTGAACTCAACGTTACACGAATGATAATAACAACAACACCGTTGTTAAAATCGTTAAGCTTTAAAACAAGTTAATCCTCTTTCGTTGTATTAAACTTTAAGCACTTGTCGTCCTGAAAGTAATCTTTATAAAAAGATTTCTCCGTGTTATTTGAAAATGTTTTATTCAGTATGTACTAAAGTATCCAGCATACATAATTTTTGATTCATGTTTACGTTCAACTGAAACTTTTCAATTTCGGTTTTTACTATTCACACACTTTAGAAAAATCCCCGATATATTTTTGAGTCTGAAAAATGACAAATGTGCCAACAACATGACATCTGTAATGATTTAAACGTTCCAGTTGCTGAATATAGATCTCTGCATTGACAGTTTGCTGTGGATTGAATAGTTCGAAATGGATTAATCCTTTGATGTCCCACCAAATGTAAAGCATCACTTTCTGCGGATGGAGTCCAGGTTTTTTGGGTCAGAAGTGGTTTTTGTCTAGGACTGAACCATTGTTTTTGGCGTTTAATATTCGCATACAGAATCCATTTTTTTATCACCGCTGACAATTCTGTGCGAGAAGAGACGAGTTTTCCAATATTCCTTAGATTTGTACGTATTGTTTCGTGAAAGACATGCAATTTCAGAGTCATTTCATAAGTGTGTTGCCTTGGATTAGACTCAACAAGCGTCTTCAGTGCATCAATATCAATTCCAACATTTCGGCCCCTGCCATCACAGTGTTTATAGCTAAAGTCACTTGAACGAAATTTGCTGAACCATCGTTGACATTTACGAACATTCAAAACATTTCCATAAGCTTCTTTGATATTCTTTGTGGCTACAGAGGCGTCGTTTCCTTCTTGAATTCAAACAACATTACACGACGAATGTGTG
>NW_013746603.1:0-1609 GCF_000517525.1 Limulus polyphemus
TTTAGTTAACTAATAATGTTTTTTTACGTAAGTAAATGTATTAAGGCTTCTTACATCATCATACCTGCAAAACATTTACTTATGAAGAACTAATGAAAAATTTACTAACATTTATAAATGTGGACTAAAGAATTTTTAATTAAGATATAAAACTATACATTGCGCAAACAAAACATATATAGACATTTATAAATGGCAGAACTATAATGAATGCCATACATAAAAAAGTCTTCAATACTCTTGAAAAATATTGTAATAAATATTTTAAAAACACCATACCTGCTCATGTTAGCAAAACTATGAAAATACATTTACAAAAACACATAAGATATTATTAAATTAAAAATAAAAAAACACTTTTACTCCATGGCTGTGTATTTATAATTGACTTTTTATTATTTTTGCAAAAGCTACTAAAACCTGCATATATAGTGTTCTGGAGGGACATAAGCTAGACAACAGCACCCACCACCAGCTGTTGGGCTATTTTTATCTGATTGAATAATGGGAGTTAAGTTCTATTAAGAATCACAGGGAAAAAAGTGTTGATCAATTTAGTGAACATTCTTTGAAAAACTCTCGACATCCGGGAACTTTGCCCTCCCACAATGCAATGTCAGCATAGCAACTGAGGCAAATAGCAGACGAAAGGAAAATCCCATTCATTCCATTCTCTTGCCTGCTATCTAGACTCGTATTCTTAATAACTATTTGTGTTTGTGACGATCTTTTGTTGTTCCAAACCTGCAAATATGTTAAAGAGTTGTGTATTCAATTTACCAATAACAAGTAGAATATCTTCAGTTGGAATTCACATTTAACATATAATAGGATTGCTGAAAAAGTATTATATAATCCTATTATCAAGTAGTAGAAGCTTTCTTAAAAGGCTCCTGCCTCAATATAAAGTACATTAATTAAATGTAATCTACTAGTATAATTTTAAGCATCTAATATTTTCAATATATCTACAGTCACATTCTTTGAAAATTTACTGAAGAACAAATCGTACATAAACTGGTTTTTGTTTCAGAATGGGTTAACTAAGATGTTTCTATTGGATTTGCTTTTATTCATAAGACTACACACCATGGCATCATCATAAATCCTAAAAGCTTAAATATTTTATTGTGTGATAAGTCATAGTTACACTTCCACTAAAAATCTTACATTCTAAATTAAATATTACTGTGTGCATACTTAGCCAAATTTGTAGTCAGGAAATCTGGAATGTTCATAGTTTAACTGAGAACTTCTGTACAGGCAACCAGCTAGCATTCAATATTCATGCTGTATATAACATCAGAAATCTTTCCAAAGTGTACTTGATCTAAGAATCAATATTGTTAAGTATCTGCTTGTTTGTTAATTGCCATTATAAATTCTTTCCAAGGAACTTTAGTGATACAAGTCCTTTCTTGATTAAACCAGTTTATTCTTTCTCGATACAACTTTCTGTAATACACAGAATTTCCACAGTCACTTTAAACTTAACAACCTTTATAACACACGCTATAAATCACATTGATCCACACACTTTACTTACGATGCCTACTGTTTGCTTGACTCAATTATCTATCTGCCTATCTCCAGCTGGCTTTCTTTTGCC
>NW_013746604.1:0-1607 GCF_000517525.1 Limulus polyphemus
AAGTTAATAAAATAATATGCATTTGAATAATATTCTCTGGTTGGGCTGAGGAAAGTTGATAGAGCTCAAAACTGCATTGCTCAGCTGGACATGATAAGGGATTTGTTTTCACATATAATCAGATAGATTTCATCTTTCAATGCTGTGTTAGTAGTAAAACTGAAAACATACTGCTAGTTAAAATATTACAAGAATTATGCTTCTAGACAAACTGACAATCTTACCAGGAGTTTGGTAATTCAGTGCAACCATTTGACAACCTGCATTCCACAGCCGAACAGGATCATAATTTGATGAATCAATTCGGCCACCTTTTGGATAAACCCTGCTGAACTGATTCTCATGATATCTGCATAAAAGTTAAAAATCAGCCTTATATCCACAAATCCCTCAATGAGAGTCTGTCCAAGAAAAATCAACTCACACTAAACATGTAACTCAAACCTGAAAGTTCTACTGCAACAAGTAAATCCAAGCAAGGCAGTTTTTATTGATGATTCCTTAGTATCTGTAAAATGTTTGTATATATATTCAGCTAAACAAAGTTTATAACAAATCCTCATAAGGTTTTTGAATAACCAAGTTCACCAAGACATAACTAAAATACAATAATTTTGAGAAGTACCATAAACAGATGTTTATTGTTTGAACAAAGATCAATATCTAAAAAAGGATACTTAACATTTGTGATTTAATTACCATTTACTCATACTAAATACACTATTTAAATGTTATAAGATAAAAAACATAGTAATTTCAAACAAACTGATGAATACCTAAGAAAAAAACGACAATTGTTAGGAGCAAGCCACTTTTCCACTTTAGTCTCAGGAAATGAAGACATCTCTGTGAAGTTGCCAATTTCTGTAAAACAAAGAAACAAAAAACATTTATATGTGTAGATAAGAGTGACTTCAGTAATTAAAATGTCTCCTTCAATTTAAAGTTACATCAGTAAATCAAGTTCTAGTAAACTGCAAGCCCAGAATTATACATCTTAAAACAACTCTTGTAAAGTGCAATCAAAATACTCTTAAAAATGTACTATTTGTGTACTCTTATTATAATTTAATAAAATACTAAAAGTGTAATCTTATAATTCATAATATAACACTACAAAGCATAATCATGTAACTTAATAAACCATTTCAAGTCAAGGATGCAAATTGGAAAATAAGAAATCTGTGGAAACTTGTACAATGACTTGTATGAATCTCAGGAACAATATTTTTTGAGTGAAACATGATTTTTCATGAATGCACAAATTTTCCACATCCACCTACAAATGTCATCATATACTTTCTCATGGTAACACAATAGGCGCATTTCTATAAAGCTTATACATGAAGTACATGTTTTTAAATCTTAATTGAACAATCTTTTTAATACATCTAAAAGAGCAATATTGACATTTTCTTATATATAAAATGTAGTTCTGATAGGTACTTACCTCCTGTCACCCCAAGCTACCTTGATCCTGGTTTGCCCTTTAAGCATTGCTAAAAAAAGTTTTGCTAACAGTGCACCAATCTTTTATACCCCATCAGTTTCATGCCATTTCAGAACATATACTGATCTTGTGACTACCCTCCACCAATCATACTGCT
>NW_013746605.1:0-824 GCF_000517525.1 Limulus polyphemus
TACTTTTACCTCATTATTGTTAATATATTCACAGTTAAGTCAAAACATGTCAATATGATAGATTTAAAATTTAGAGCTTGAATTTTGAATTACTGAAGACAATTTTTTAAAATATTATGTAAAAAATTCAATGAAGTCATACTGAAATGATCTTAGATTAATATAAAGTTCACTTGTTTAAAGTTTTTTCATGTCTATTCTGAATTGCATACTGTATACTTTAACCATTCTAAACACTTCAAAGCCTTTAATTTTGTTTATTATGTTGGTAATTTGAAGTATAGGTTGTATATTTTAAAGTTGCAATAATGTTCTTCATTTCCTCTATTATTTCTAATACAAATTTATTGTTACATCTTAACTTTTGAAACAGCTTAGAAAAATGTTACTGTTGTTATGGCCTTTTGTAAAAATGAAGGGCATTTGTGCAAAATGTTTCATAAACTGAATACTGAAAATTTATTATAATAACTAATCCAGTGTTGATTTGTGTGAACTCTTACTTCTGTAGAGAATGTGGTGATTTTAAAGGTGGTAAGAAATAAGCACTGTTCAGGTAAACTGTAGTATTTTACAAGTTAGAATATCTACATTGTAAGTGAAAAGTAGTGCATTAGGTTACCATAACTTGGATGTCATGTGTTTAATATGTAGATGAGAACTCACTCAATATCATGATTGAAGATGAAGACCTTTGCATAGTTGTGAATGAATCACTAAGTTAACAAAAACAGTACTTATAATCTAATACTATAAAACACAGTGTGTATTAATCTTCAAGAAATTAGTGTTGCATTTTGGAACACTTTCATTAACCCCCCCCC
>NW_013746606.1:0-1607 GCF_000517525.1 Limulus polyphemus
AACTGGTCCCATTGTGCCCAATAGTTCTTTGTCACAGGGCTTAGACTAGACACCTTCTCCAAAGCAGGGTGCAAAACACTTGCTTTTAGAAAATCAATTATTGGCTTCAATTCTTGATCTTTATCCTGCTCTGCTTTAATATCTATACCTGTATCCACTTCACCATCATCAACTTCTTTGGTCCGTTTGACTTTAGTTTGATGGTACCTAGTTAGTTCAACCTCTCTTATAACAGTTACCGGAATTTGGCCTTTGTTGTTCCCAAATGTCATTTTATCAAAGTTAACTACACACTTTCTCGGTAGTAAGTAGTCCAACCCTAGTATGCATTGGTCTTCAATGTCAGCCAAGTATATCTTGTGTCTGTCCTTTATGCCCATAAACTCAATAGCTACCCACACTAGTCCCCACAACCTTGCATAATGTCCTGTCACACCACAGAGCTTCTGTATGGCTTCTGGTCCTCCTTTGTGATCTAGCACCTTGGTACTCACAAGGGTTTGCTGCGATGCAGAATCGATGACAAAGTTGCATTTTTGGCCATCCAGCTTTCCTGTCACGTAGACACTATGTGTGCTTGCCATTTGACACTTAGCTGTTGGGACCGTCACAATGGGGTTGGTGGGAGTTCCTCAGCACTAACCACTACTGGTTTCGCGAAGCTGACTTATTGGTACTTTTCTTCTTACATTGGCTCCTCATATGTCCTTGCTCTACACAGTTTCAACAACCTTTCTGGTAGCAGCCTTTCCTGCCGTGGCATCTCTCCTGTATTGAAGTTGCCAGCATTGAGTTCTCTTGTGTCCAGGTTTGTTACAGTGCCAGCAAAGTCCCTCAAACTTCTCTGAAAGCTGACCTTTTCTGTCCTTGAATCCTGATGACTGTACCAACCTTGGTACTTCTGTGCTGGATTTAATGTAGGATTCAAATTCAAGAGTTTTGACCATTGCACCCTCCATAGTAGAGGGGTGTGCTTGCTTTATTTGTATCTTCAGTTGTGGACTGTCCAATGTGTCTACAAGCTGATCCCTCAGCAACAGCTTGAGAACATCGGTTGCAGTTTGGTAAGCCTTGTGTGCCATACTTTCCATGTCCTGTGTCAGCTCTTGCAGGCTCTCCCCCACAGCACGGACTCTTGTCCTAAACCTAGCCCTGTAGACTTCGGACTGATTTTGAGTTTTAGAGCATCTACCAGTGCTCTATAGTTGTGCCTGTCGTCTACTGACAACTGTCCAAGTATTTCCAATGGTTGTCCCTTCAGACTCGTTGCCAAGTACAATGCTTTTTGCTCCTTTGTCCATCCATTCATTTCTGCCATGAGCTCACATTGTGCTCTATATGCTTCCCATGTGCCTTCTCATCGCAATCCTGTGGCTTCCTTCGCACTAGATCACCCCTATTGCTGACACTCATGTCTCGAATGTGATTTCTGGCAGGACTGAAGATGTCTGCATTAGGGTTTAGCTGCGAGGTCTGGAAGGGGTTTCCTGTTGTCTGGGGCTGACTAGGTCCATGGTTAATATATCCTCCCTGTGTAAAAGATAATAAATCGTCTTTTAATGTATTTAATTCACTTTGAAATTTACTAATCTTTCCACTTGTGTATG
>NW_013746607.1:0-1604 GCF_000517525.1 Limulus polyphemus
AACTTGAGGTTTACCAACCTGTCTTTATTGTAATATTACTGAACAATTCTCTGTAGATCACTAATAAACTTAGGATTACCAACCTGTCTGTGTTGTAATATTACTGAACAATTCTCTGTAGATCATTAATAAAATTCAGGATTAGAAAACCTGTCGGTGTTGTAATATTACAGAATAATTACCTGTAGATCACTAAGAAACTTGAAAGTTAGCTATTTGTCTGTGTTGTAATATTACTGAACAATTCTCTGTAGATCACTAATAAACTTGAGGTTAATCAACATGTTTTTATTGTAATATTACTGAACAATTCTCTGTAGATCATTAATAAACTTGAGGATTAGCAATTTGTCTGTGTTGTAATATTACTCAACAATTCTTTGTAGATCACTAATAAACTTGAGGTTTAGCAACCTTTCTGTGTTGTAATATTACTGAACAATTCTCTGTAGAAATCTAATAAACTTGAGGTTTAGCAGTTTGTCTGTGTTGTAATATTATTAAGTAATTCTCTGTAGATCACTAATAAACTTGAGGTTTAGCAACCTATCTGTGTTGTAATATTACTGAACAATTCTCTGTAGATCATTAATAAACTTGAGGTTTAGCAACCTGTCTGTGTTTTAATATTACTGAACAATTTTCTGTAGATCACTAATAAACTTTAGGATTAGCAACCTGTCTGTGTTGTAATATTACTGAACAATTCTCTGTAGATCTCTAATAAACTTGAGGATTAGCAGTTTGTATGTGATTTAATATTACTAAACAATTTTCTGTAGATCATTAATAAACTTCAGGATTAGCTACCTGTCTGTGTTGTAATATTACTGAACAATTTTTTGTAAATCACTAATAAACTTGAGGTTTAGAAACCTGTCTTTGTTGTAATATTACTGAACATTTATTTGTTGATCACTAATAAACTTGAGGTTTAGCAACCATTCTGTATTGTAATATTACTGAACAATTCTCTGTAGATCATTCATAAACTTGAGGATTAGCAACCTGTCTGTATTGTAATATTACTGAGTAATTCTCTGTAGATCACTATAAAACTTGAGGATTAGCTACCTGTCTGTGGTGTAATATTACTGAACAATTCTCTGTAAATCACTAATAATTTTGAGGTTTAGCAACCTGTCTGTGTTGTTATATTACTGAACAATTCTTTGTAGATCACTAATAAACTTGAGGTTTAGCAACCATTGTGTATTGTAATATTACTGAACAATTCTCTGTAGATCACTAATAAACCTTTTGATTAGCAACCTGTCTGTATTGTAATATTACTGAATAATTCTCTGTAGATCACAAAAAACTTGAGGATTAGCAATCTGTCTGTGTTGTAATATTACTGAACAATTCTCTGTAGAAATCTAATAAACTTGAGGATTTGCAGTTTATCTGTGTTTTAATATTACTAAACAATTTTATTTAGATCACTAATAAACTTGAGGACAACCAACCTGTCTATATTGTAATATTACTGAATAATTCTCTGTAGATCACTAAATAAACTTGAGGATTACCAACCTGTCCTGTGTTGTAATATTACTGAACATTTCTCTGTAAATCACTAGTTAACTTGAAGTTTAGCAACC
>NW_013746608.1:0-1807 GCF_000517525.1 Limulus polyphemus
ACTTTGCTGGAGTGTATCCAGTGGTGTCATGCTCTGCGGCCATCAACAGGGGAGGGAGTAAGACATCCCAGTCATCTTGGCGGCTATTACAAAACTTTGCCAATTCCTGTCCCAGTGTCCAGTTGTACTTTCCTACCATCCCATCAGACTGTGGGTGAAGTGGCATTGTCCTGGTCTTTCGGATGCCAAATCACTAATAGCCGAAGCTACAGTCGAAGCTTCCTGATTTGGTGTTGCATATGCCTCAGGCCACTTGGTGAAATAATCCATCACCACAAAAATGTACTTGTTTCCAACACGAGTTTGGGGCAGAGGACCAGCAATGTCGACGGCCACCCTTTCCATTGGTGCACCAACTTCATATAACTTCATTGGAGCACGTCCCTTATGCTTGGGTCCCCTTTTAGCACAACATGTGCTGCATGTTCTGCACCATTCTTCCAAATCTTGTTTCATACCTATCCAGTAAAATCTGTGTCGTAGGTGACTCAATGTTGTCTTAACTCCGAGATATCCTCCTGTTACAGTATCATGGGATTGACGCAGTACAACTTCCCGTAATTTTCTTGGTATAACCGTTTGCCAGGTCGTCACTTTCCCATCTGCAGTCAGACTCTTTACTATAGCATGGAGTTCCCTCCGTGTTACACAGTAGTTCGTCTCTGGTCTACTCAAAACCCTACTGAAGTAGGCCACCACATGTTCGTTTTCGCCCACTTTCTGAGACAACACTCCTCCAATTCCGACATTACTAGCATCACAATCCAGTATGTATGGCAGTGAGGGATCTGGAAGCTTTAAAAGTGGAGCAGAGGCCAATTTTTCCTTCAACGTCTTGAAAGAATTCTGGCAAGAAAGTGTCCATTCAAACTTCTGGCCTTTTTTAGTCAAATCATGTAGTGGAGCAGCTATAGTTGCAAAGTCCTTCACAAACTTCCGGTAGTAAGTACAGAGTCCCAAGAAACTTCTCAACTCTCCCACATTGTCTGGTGTTGGCCAGTCGCGCACTGCTTTCACCTTATCAGAATCAGTTTGCACACCATTCTCACTTACAATGTGGCCTAAGTAAAGCACCTCTTTCTGGAACAAATGACATTTCTTGGGATGGAGTTTGAGGTTTGCAGCTTTCACACGCTTGAATACTTCCTCCAGCCGGGACATTTCCTCATCAAATGTGGTTGCAAATACAATGACATCGTCCAGGTACACAAGGGCTATCCTCCATTGTAGGCCTTCCAATACTCGTTCCATCAGCCTCTCAAATGTTGCTGGAGCATTACTGAGCTCAAATGGCATCACTCGGTATTGCAAGAGACCTTGGCCATAACTAAATGCTGTCTTGGGTCTATCTGCTTCAGCCATTTTTACTTGATGGAAACCTGACTTTAAGTCCAGAGTTGAAAACCACCTGGCTCCACTTAGGGCATCAAGAGTATCATCAATTCTTGGCACTGGGTATGAGTCTTTTTCGGTTATGCTGTTAAGAGCCCTGAAGTCCACACAGCAACATTGGGTCCCATCCTTCTTCTGTACTAATACAACAGGAGCTGACCAGGGACTATCTGATTTTTCAACTATCCCTTCCTCAATTAGACCATCCATGACCAATCTCTATCTCTTGTCACTTTGCTGGAGCTATTCTCCTTGGAGGTATCTTTATTGGACGGTGATTGCCTGTGTTTATTCTGTGCTCTACCAGGTTTGTGCAGCCAAGGTCATGATCTCCTTTCGAAAAAACGTCAGCATAATTTGCCAAAAGTTCTTTTACCTGAAGAGCTTGTGATGATGACAAATGGACAATGCTGTT
>NW_013746609.1:0-1946 GCF_000517525.1 Limulus polyphemus
GTTAAAACTGCAAACGTAATACACACAAATAACGCAACACTGTGTCGTACTTACTTAACGTAGGGCAGTTGCGCTATATCCTAGGGGAGGGCATAATTATTAATTAATAGGCATTATAGGCCAGAGGAAATTTTGCGCCCCTTCACTCCTGGGCCCGGGGACGACTGCCCCCTTTTGCTACGCCACTGGTTCCTAGTCGTTAAGGCCCTGAATTTGTTTTCTTTGTTTCAGGTATTGAAAAGTTAAAACAAAGATTGTGCTTTAGTTACGTATTGACAACGTTCTTGAACTTCTTTAGAGAAATAACCTAGCATAATAATATATTTTTAAACATTTACATCCATTTTTTTTACCACTCACTTTATTTTTTCTTAAAACCGTATTAGGTGGTCATTCTGTGTCGTGGGAGACATTGTTTTTGATTCAATTCTTAACAAAATGTCTACGTCAGTTATTGTTTTGAATTATTTAGCCCCTTATGTAAATATAAAAGTAAATTGATAATAAAGTTCGATAATACAAATTATACAATGTATTGTAAAACTCTGTTGGTAACGGAACCGTCCAATGTCCTAGCGAATATCCACGATACTTCGTAAGCGATGATGAAATAGCATCGTAATTAAACGAACACTTCAATTACACGATTTTCTTTTTGTCAAATCACGTGGATTTCTAATATGAAACCAAGAATTTTGTAGAGTAGTCTAGAGCTACTTGTCTGTTAAAAACGAACTTAATCTTTCCATAGTTTGATATGAGTATCATATCAAGGTTGTTAGTAGTTTTAGTTGGTGCAACAGGACTCTAGATTTTGGTTCAACAAGTGTAGCTTTTGAAATTACAAGAGAACATTGCAACTTTCTCTTGAAAAACTTTAACAAATTTCAATAATTACCTGAACATTTGTAATGGCGTTTTAACCAATCATAATACTTCTCTGCAACAGTGTTTGGTTTAACCATTGTCACAGTTCAACCTTCATAGGGAATTAATTAACTTTATAGTTTACTTACAAGTTTCCAATGTAAAAGTCTGTAATTATTGTGGACAACTACACGGATGTCTAGGGTATCCAATGGCATATGAGAAGCAAATGTTCATGCAATACTCCAACTAACTGTTTATCACTCAATTTAATACTTACATTCATTGAACAATGCCTACAAAACATGAATTGTAAGAGTGAAAAAAAATAATAATAGTATGTATACATCAACAGTAAAGCTGCGATACTGATGTAAACATACACAAAAATCGGTTGAAACCAACAGACTATGAGGCAATGTATCAAATCATTCGGTATACAGAAATGTATTTGTGAAATATATATATATAAAAATACCATTTATCATGGAAATTATAACCGAAATTACATACGATAGTAGTGAAAGCCTTGCACTAAATGAAAACACAAGAGCCAGGACTGGTTTGCCAACACCATTTATTTTATTTTTAATCAGGCATTTTCTGAATAAAATTAACTTATTGAAAATATCAGAAAAAGTACAGTAAACAAAATAAACCATAACATCCAACGATAAAGGAAACCTACTTCTGGAATATGTAAAATACAAGCTCAAAATCACCAAATTAGCACAGAATACAATAATATTTTGTCTCTAAATTTAATGCTCAATAAAGTACTCCTTTCTGCCCTTAGCATTTGGCTCCACAGCGTTATAACCTAGTTCACTTTGTATGCACAGCATTTTATTAAATTTAATGCTTCACAAAGTACTCCTTGCTGCCTTTAGGATCTGGCTTCATGGTGTCATCACCTGGTTTCCATCCAGCTGGACAAACTGTACAGGAAAAATAATTTTGTTACTATCACCAAATATATTTCTTTCACATTCATTGGATATCACCAAGAATGCAATTACATGAACCAACACAATATTCTAACTTTTTTAAAATAACATAATGGGAAGCCAAAAAACGAC
>NW_013746610.1:0-6563 GCF_000517525.1 Limulus polyphemus
TTAGGAGCAAGCAAACGATACGATTTTTTTAAAAATGTTTTTTTTGTATCAAATTATATTTGTTTAAAAGCTAGGAAAGTTTTCTTCTAAGACAATACATCAGGTAAGCCTAGTTAGGCTTAGAGGGTAAAGAAGGAGACTGCAAAATATTTAAATGACTCAAATTCATATTTATTGAATATTAGTGTTATGTTTATCGTATTTAAACAACATAGATAAACAAAATAACTTATTATTTATTAAAAAAACTACATCTGTTACACATAAATTGATCTCGACCAAGAATATTGTTATAAAAATATTGTTACCTAATCTGACCTGACGTCTTTGTGAGGGGACTTATTGTATTCATAAAATGATACTCTCTAAATACAAATGATAAAAAGTCTACGACGAAGGGAATATTTTAAAGTATTAATTGAGATATTTTGTTAAATATCACCACTGTGAAGAGGAGGTCAGCGGGTACCAGTAATCCCTACTTGGTCTGGAAATAGTTAAGGTAACAGATAAGTCTATTTTCTTTTCTGTAGAATACTGACTTATAGCCAAACCAATTACAAACTCGTTCATATTTTTATTTATTTGTGCTTATAATGTCGTGCGTCGAATTATACTTGTTTCATATATTTTAGAAGTAACTTAATATGGTAAAATTATTCTAGATCTTTGGGTTGTCTTCAATAAAAAAAACAATTATGTTGTGATATTTCAAACGTATTAATTAGGGTTGACAGAATTAAAATAACAATAAATGAAACAATACCTGTAAATAATTTTAATTTAATAATAAAATATGAAATAGAATGTTTGATAACACATCTGAATAACCCGAAAACTTATTTTTGAAACTAAATAAAAAACTTTAGCATTAATAAATCATATAAGTATGTGAACAAAGATTCTGCAAGATCGAAGATTCAGTTTCCTGAAGATTATTATGTTTTCCTTTGTCTTTATGCAAAACTGATGTCATTTAAAGTTTCGGCTTGAGTTTTACAAAACGTTTCCTCATATTTGCATAAGTTTTATTTATCGCCATACTGGTCTGATTGCATTAACTGTTTTTATTAATTTATTATTTCTCTTTCTTTGCTCTCTGTTCATTAACTGGTTACAAACGGAAACCTAAAAAGAAATGTTCATTTTCATCGATACATTTTCATGTGTATCAAGTAGGTTCCTTCTGCCTGAAGGAAATGTATTCAGTTGTCAAATGCATATGTGTAGTGAGGTTGTGCAAATCATACTTAAGTACAGAAACGACGACTGAAGTAATATTTATTTTCCTTCTGAGAGAAATCATTTTTATATTTCTGTAATAGAAAAAAAATGTGAAATTATTAATAAAATGTGTCTTAGAAACATGATGTCTAATCTTTCGGAATTCTAGTTTTTCACATTAATACGCATATAAACTGCGAGTGTTTTATAGGACAGGTACTACAACAATCATTTAACCGATTTGATTTGAGGTTTACAGGTATATGTGTTTGATTTCAGGTTCACAGGCATGTGTTTGATTTGAGGTTTACAGGTATGTGTTTGATTTGAGGTTTACAGGTATATGTTTGATTTGAGGTTTACAGGCATGTGTTTCATTTGAGGATACCTGTAAACCTCAAATGAAACACATACCTGTGAACCTCAAATCAAACACATATACCTGTAAACCTCAAATGAAAGACATACCTGTAAACCTCAAATCAAACACATACCTGTAAACCTCAAATGAAACACATACCTGTGAACCTCAAATTAAACACATACCTGTAAATCTCAAATCAAACACATACCTTTCAACCTCAAATCAAACACATACCTGTGAACCTCAAATCAAACACATACCTGTAAACCTCAAATCAAACACATATACTTGTAAACCTCAAATCAAACACATACCTGTAAATCTTAAATCAAACACATATACCGGTAAACCTCAAATGAAACACATATACCTGTAAACCTCAAATGAAACACATACCTGTGAACCTCAAATCAAACACATACCTGTAAACCTCAAATGAAACACATACCTGTAAACCTCAAATCAAACACATGCCTGTGAACCTCAAATCAAACACATACCTGTGAACCTCAAATGAAACACATACCTGTAAACCTCAAATGAAACACATACCTGTAAACCTCAAATCAAACACATACCTGTAAACCTCAAATGAAACACATGCCTGTAAACCTCAAATGAAACACATACCTGTAAACCTCAAATGAAACACATACCTGTAAACCTCAAATCAAACACATACCTGTAAACCTCAAATGAAACACATGCCTGTAAACCTCAAATGAAACACATACCTGTAAACCTCAAATCAAACACATACCTGTAAAATGTGTTTGATTTGAGGTTTACAGGTATGTGTTTGATTTGAGGTTTACAGGTATGTGTTTGATTTGAGGTTTACATGTATGTGTTTTCACTCAGAGCGTAAGTAGTTCATCTATGGTTTATTAATATTGTTACTAATATTTGATGCAGTCGATTAGATCGATGATATGATTTTACATATTCATTCTTTATTTGTAATGAATATTTTGACTTGAAGTTCAACAGAATGACTGAAAAAAACAGAACTCGTTTTATACTAAACCTAATGACACGTTCTTGAGTCATGATTTTTCTTACACTTTTGTGTTTCAATATTGGATATCAAGCATGCATTTAAGAAATAACTTTTACGCCTCGTAGCTGTATCACACAGTAGAGGCTACCAGATCGATTTATCAGTTGGACTAGAGTATATTTTTATATGCTAGATAAATCACATTTTGAGAAGAAAAGTTTGTGCTTGAAGTCGGCGCATCTGTAATGGACTTCTGATCATTCAGTTACTGCTTTATTTGTAACTTTATTTTGGCGCCGTTCTTGCTATTATATTTGGTCTTAAACACAATGAATAGACACGCTGCAAAAATTGTTGTATTAAACAGCAAAACAAAGACCTAACATAAAGTGAGTAATTTTCAAAATTTTGTCATTCTACTGTTCTGAAATAAAAAATAGTATCTTTCACCATCTACTTTCAGTGTACAGATACTTTCAGATGCAGTTACACTAACTTAGCGTATCTTTCACCATCTACTTTCAGTATTCAGATACTTTCAGATGCAGTTACACTAACTTAGCCAATCTTTCACCATCTACTTTCAGTGTACAGATACTTTCAGGTGCAGTTACACTAACTTAGCCAATCTTTCACCATCTACTTTCAGTATTCAGATACTTTCAGATGCAGTTACACTAACTTAGCCAATCTTTCACCATCTACTTTCAGTATTCAGATACTTTCAGATGCAGAAAGTATAATATTATAAGACATTATAATGGTGATTCTTTATAGTTCTTGTGTTATGCTTGTGTTTCTGGTGTAGAATAATGTAAATCTGGCATTTGTAAATGTGTACTATGTTAACTATGTTAGCGCGTCGGGTGCATTACGGAATGTGAAAAACTTATCGTGTATCATTTGACCACAATCCGCTGTTTCAGCCGAGGGGGGCGGGGGGAGGGTGTACGAGTGACAGTCAATCCCTTTATTCAGTTTAAAGCCGAACAACGTTGTTATGGAGGGTGTTGCTGATTTTATGCCTTCTCTCTCTCTCATCAGAAGTTCAAAATTATGTTGCCTTAACTTCAGGGATCTCTGACCAGGCCTTTAAGCACAAATGCGCATAAGGTTCAGTTCAGGCTGGAAATACTAATACCGTCAACTAAAATACACTATTGTGTTTATTTACCTTACATTTAATATATACATTTTTTACAGTTGTAGATATAACAGATACATTACCTTTGGGAAACTAATCACTACACAATCATTCTTCATCATAGCTGCCCAAACGCAATGTTGAAGTTAAAACTGTTTGTTTTTTTTTCATAAATATAATTTAAAACTTTTCGTTATGTTAATGACTCTAATATATATGTGATTCGTTCAATTAGCAACTAACAACAAAATAACGAGATAAATAAGCATTCTTTCCCAATTCTGAGTGAAAAAAATATATAACCAAGAAGTAAATTTGAAAACATATTCGATAGCTAAACTTGTGTCCTATAGAGGCCGCTGTCTGATTTTCTAAGGCTTCTTTTCGTTACTGAGGTTTATTGTCAGGGCAAAGTCGTCGTCGTCATTATCGTGAACGTTATCACACTCTAAAGCAAATATATGATGATACACTCTGCCGCGTATAGAAAAAATGGTTCATTGGTGACAACCAAAGAGAGTAATGCAAAACTAAGCCATGATACATAGATATTATTTGTACTACTTTATAGTGTTCATACAATGCAATTCAAAAGGTAGATCTTGGTCATCTGGTAACCTAAGTTTGTAATTCTGCCACAGCATAAGCAAAGCACTTTGACTTATAATTTTAATGATAATTAAGACCTCATAGCAATGGACAATATTCTGACATTGGAAAAAGACAAATAAATTAATAAAAAAGTATTTAACCTTACAAATATTAATAATTATTAGAAAAGAGCAAATTTTCAGTTACTTATTTGTGTTGCAAAGTCGTATATAGTCTTGTTTTGTTTGTTTGAAGTTAAGCACAAAGCTACACAATGGGCTATATGTGTTCTGCCCACCACGGTATCGAAACCCGGTTTCTAACGTTGTAAGTCCGCAAACATACCGCTGTGACATTGGGGGGGGGCACAAATAGTCTTAATATATAATTATAATGTAAGACACAAAATGTTATAAACACTGAACATTCGAAAAAAATACGAGACAATGTTAGATAAACATGTCAAGTGGGGTTGGGATGCAGTTACATTAACTTAGCCAATCTTTCACCATCTACTTTCAGTATTCAGATACTTTCAGATGCAGTTACACTAACTTAGCCAATCTTTCACCATCTACTTTCAGTATTCAGATACTTTCAGATGCAGTTACACTAACTTAGCCAATCTTTCACCATCTACTTTCAGTGTACAGATACTTTCAGATGCAGTTACACTAACTTAGCGCTACTTAGGCCTTATAACCTGAGTGTCTCACAATACGTCATATGGTATTTAATTAATATAGATAGTCCTATATTCCTGTGAAATAAGTGAAGCAGTAAGAAATAGGGTTAGATAGATGTAATTGTTATTATTGCTTTTGCTCAACTTTTGATGCAAGATGATAATGTTATTTCAATAACCTTTTCTGTGGTAGTTCCTTGTAAAGGTGAATTCTTATATATTGTGTTGACTTTTCTGTACGATTTTCTTTGTCTCACTACTAATATAATATTTGTAAAAAATATGATTTTGTTAATGCTTTTTGAGTTATTACCTTAAACGGAAGGCATGAGTCAGTTCTAATACCTTCTAATATGATAGTGTTTAGGCTTGCACCCAGCAGCAGAGAAACCGTTCATTATTATCAATCAAGCAAAGCCTGACACTCGGTCATCCTCCTCCCTGTCGATATGTTCTACACTACTGAAACCTAGCTGTGCTGGAATCATTGTTTCTATGAAGTTGATAGATCGCTAAAACTTTGAATTGCAACATTCTATCTATATATTCTTAGGTATTACATTTCTCTTGTGAACAATTTCTTGTTGCTGCTTGGGATTATAGCACTTCAGAGAATATGGCAAAGCATAAACAGTTCAATATTTCATATCACCGTAGTTGTAGTCAAGAATGGGTTATAATACTTCATATCACCGTAATTGTAGTCAAGAATGGGTTATAATACTTCATATCACCGTAATTGTAGTCAAGAATGGGTTATAATACTTCATATCACCGTAATTGTAGTCAAGAATGGGTTATAATACTTCATATCACCGTAATTGTAGTCAATAATGGGTTATAATACTTCATATCACCGTAATTGTGGTCAATAATGGGTTATAATACTTCATATTACCGTAATTGTAGTCAAGAATAGGTCACAGTACTTCATACCGCTGTTTATGTACTAATGAATTGGTCAATGTTTCATACCATTGCTATGCACTTAAGAATAGGGTATAATACTTCACATCACTGTTTATGTACTAATGAATAGATCAATGCTTCATGTCACTTTATATATACTAAATAATAATTCAATGACTCATATTATTGTGTATGTTCTCATGAATAATTCAGTGACTCATATCACTGTGTATGCACTCAAGAATATGTCAACGCTTCATATCACTGTGTACTCAAGAATAGGTCAAAGCTTCAAATCACTGTTTTTTTGTTCAAGAACAAGTGAATGTTTCATATCACTGTGTATGTACTCAAGAATAGGTCAATGCTTCATAAAACTGTGTATTCACTCAAGAATATGTCATAATACATCATATCACTATGTATTCGCTCAAGAATATGTCATAATACTTTATATCACTGTTGATGTAGTCAACAATAGGTGAATGTTTCGTATCACTGTATATGTATTCAGAAATAATAGCACTAGTTAATGTTTTAATACAACTATTACTATTGGAAGTTTAAATAGGAATTTCAATGCGCATATTTTTTAATGCTTCTGAGTACTGGTCCCAAAGGGCCACTAACGAGGGGGTATAAGGGG
>NW_013746611.1:0-1605 GCF_000517525.1 Limulus polyphemus
TTCTCTTCTTGTTTATTTTGTTGTTCGAGCTGCCATTGTTGCAGGTTTTCTTGCCACTGCTGTAATCTTTCTTCTTGTTTCTTTTCTCGTTCTTCTTGTTTCTTTTCTTTTTCCTCTAACAACTATTGTAATTTCTCTTCTCGTTCTTCTTGTTTCTTTTGTTGTTCGAGCTGCCACTGTTGCAGGTTTTCTTGCAGTGTCTGTTGTCTCTCTTCTTGTTTCTTTTCTCGTTCATTTTCTTGTTCTTCTTGTTTCTTTTGCGGCTCTTGTATTGCTGCCATCAAGTCTGCTAAGCTGTAGTTTGATTTTCCCGCTTTTCGTTTCCAATTTTTTTATCCCACTTCTGACACCAATTTGTTACGTCTCCGTTTGTTAATTGATTTTTTCCGTAACTTCATTCCGACGAAATTTTAAAGACACAAGTCTTTACTTAATAAAACTGGTTTATTCTTTCCGAATATAACTTTACCGATACACTCAACTTCAACAAATCGCGCTAAACAAACGCTATAACAACGAACGTCAATAATACTCCTGACTGCAGTTCAATTACTCACTATCTTCACACACACATTACATTCCCCTCTTTTATATACCAGCCTACCCTATCTAGTAAATACTAGAGCATGCGCCAAGATACGGGATAGTTCTAGAAACAAGAGGGCGTGAGAATTTTCACGTGATCTCGATGACGCAACAATATTTTGCCGACTGTTATAACGGTCTGTTAGTCCACTTTCAACTAGATTTTTTTGACATTTATAAGGGTCCTTTTAGTCCGTTTTCCACTAGATTTTCTTCACTTTGAAAACGGCATATTTAGTTTTTCTTCTACTAGATTTTGTCCACGTTCATAACTGTCCTTTTAGGCCTTCTTAGACTAGATTTTTTCGACTTTGATAGCGGTATTTTTAGCCCTTTTCCTATTGATTATCTTGACTTTGATTACGGGTTTTTAGTTTTTCTTCCACTAGATTTTATCGACTTTTAAATCTGTCCTTTTAAGCCTTCTTAGACTATATTTTTCTTTACTTTGATAACGGTCTTTTTAGTCTTTCTTACAGTAGATTTTAAGGACTTTCGTAATTGTCATTTTAGTCCTTCTTGCACTAGATTTTGTTGTCATTAATAACTGAATATTGAGTCCTTCCTCTGAAAGATTTTGTTAACTTTAATGACGATCTTTCTAGTCCTTCTTCCATTGTATTTTGTCGACTGTTATAATGGCCTTTTAGTCCTCCTTCCACTAGGTTTTGTTGACATTTATAAGGGTTCTTTTAATCCGTTTTCCACCAGATTTTGTTGATTTTGAAAACGGGTTTTTAGTTTTCTTTTACTAGATTTTGTCACCTTTCATAACTGTCTTTTTAGGCCTTCTTAAAGTGGATATTTTCGACTTTGATAGCGGTATTTTTAGTCTTTCTTACACTATATTTTAATAACTTTTATAATGGTCTTTTTTATCCCTCTTAAACTAGATTTTATCGACTTTCATAACGGTATTTTAGCCCTTTTCCACTTGATTTCTTGACTTTGATAACAGGTTTTAGTTTTCTTCCACTAGATTTTGTCGACTGTCATAACTGTCTTTTAATCCTTCTTAAA
>NW_013746612.1:0-1607 GCF_000517525.1 Limulus polyphemus
AAATTGGAGATATATCGGCATATATTTAACTACTAAATTTAGATTATCAGTTAACTCAGTTTTAGGCTAATTGAAATTCTAATACGTAACAATATGAATAAAATTAGTTCTGACGACTTTTTATTTTCGTTAAAAATAACTATAATATTTGTCATTATATCCTGGTAACTGATCCTTCTTAACACATATTCCTATAGGTAGTGTCAATGTGTCACGTGCAATAGGAATTCAATTTATGACTGCACGAATTAGTCTTCAAACTGTGATTACTGAATATATTTAATGATAGATTATTATGGATGAGACTTTTTTTCGATTAATCTACTGTTTAACCTACAGTACGAGATGTCTACACGAGCTTTTAATAAGAATATTCTTTAACAACAATCAACCATTACGCCCTAGATCAACTCTTTAACCACTTCAAAAGACGTCTACATTTCTGGAACAGCCATTACTCTATGCATTCTTGCCAATTTATACAGACCTAAGTGTTTTACGATAGACGAACAAGGTTGGGAATATAAATACGTAAAAATGTGCCATAAGTGCAATTATAATTAATTGTATCTTGTCATTTCAGAAAACGAACGACTAATGTAATTTTCTATCTGATCATTTATTGTAAGATATGCGACAAACACATCAGTACAGAAAAATTTACAAAACTCTGCGACTTTGGTAAATGTATTTATATAATAATTTACGAAACTCTGCGCCTTTGATATATGTAGTTATAGAATTTACGAAACTCTGCGCCTTTGATATATGTATTTATAGAATTTACGAAACTCTGCGCCTTCGATACATGTACTTACAAGAGAATTTACGAAACTCTGCGGCTTTGATACCGCTAAACAACCAGAAAGTCCTCGAAAGTCAGCCTTTCGACAATGCCTTCTAGAAAAAAGCTTTCCTACTTCACGGAAAACAGATTTTCTGAACTCAACAAACTGCACAACTACCATAAATAACAAATTGGGCGTTTCTTAGTAACATATATCCTAGCAGCTATAATAAACGTAACTATGAATGAAATGCATACAATAAAACATATTTCTCAAGAAAAGTTAATCAAAAATAACACAGGCCTGCGATGGTTTTGTTGTATTGAAATTTTTACATGTTCTACAGTAATTCCTGAAGGCTGAATCCGAAAATATCAATTTTTCTCCATCATGTACAGATTTTTTACAAAAAGTCATATGCATTTTTACATAAGTGAATCATTTTCATTGAAATCGGGTCGCATTTTGTTATGCTTAAAATGTTGAGAACCACTGGCTATAGATTTATTTCTCTAGACCAATCGTGATATGAGAGTCTTATCGATCGTTCTAGAACCCACGAGAAACACACCGCTAGTATATAAACTGTTAACTGGCCGCATGACGTGCTATTTCTGGATAGTATTTGTTTGTGCGTGCACTTTGACGACATTTTTTTTTTCTTTTCAAGATTATTTATTCGTCGCTATGGCAACACGAGGTTGTGTAAATGACACAAACATATTTTATTTGTGGTACATTTGATCAAAGTATGAGTTATTTTTTTCTTACCCGATTTCTAAAAAATACCTTACGTGATAGAAATATATATATATATAT
>NW_013746613.1:0-3130 GCF_000517525.1 Limulus polyphemus
TCCATGAGTCCTAGACTGTTACAGTTCAACTTGTGAATCATTCTTGTTTATAAATTTTTATAATATCAGAGTTCGACTTGTGACACATTCTCTTTCAAGAGTTTCCAGATTGTTGCTAGTCAACTGGTGATGCAATTTTGTTCACGAGTTTTCGCATAGTTGAAATGTCAAACACTTTCATTATGAATTATATATATATATACACTTAAAATTATGTATTAACATCACCAGGGTTTTACTGTTTTAAAAACCTTTAATTATAAGAATATAATGAAAACTTAAGGTTCCTGAAAACAAAACTTATTCAGTCAAGTCATGATTGATGTAGTGTACTTTCCAAGGAAACAGTTTTCTCCTTCAAAATGTTTTAATAAAACATAATATGAATAAAAGAAAAACTTGTATAGTAACTCATATGATAGAGGTAAAGTATCTTATATTCATAGAATTTATCTGAAGACTTGTTCTTGTGTCATGATACTGATGAAATGGGGTTATGTGGTGACCCCATCTGAGTCAGTACTTTGTCCAGCCACTGAAGAGGTCCGTGAAGATGAATCTCAATCCAACAGGGGGTAGAAGTTACATCTTGACGATGGTACTCTGCACCCCAGCCTTTAACAAAACTCATACGAATAGTACACATCTTGGTCAATTCGTACACTGCTTCAAAGCCATGGTTCACAGCCTGACTCAAAAGCTGAGCAAACTCCTGCAAGGGGAAAATCATATAGTTCATATGAAAAAATGAATGACAATCGGTTACTTCACAGTAAGGTACATGTGTTAAAATGCAATAATCTATAAAAACTGAATATCTACAACACGAAGTGAATTTTTAGTATAACTTATTTGACACAAAAACTTTAAAATCTTCCAACACAGGCCATGGATGCTGACAATCTTTCTTAATGAAATGTGAATCTTTTAAAAACCTTTTTTATTTTTGGCCTCAAGTCAAAAAGGCTGGCAAAAGCACAAAACACCCACAAAAAAGTTTTAACCCCTGACTAGAGAGCAGAAAAAACATAGCCCTGCATCATGTATTTCTTGTTATCATGTAGATAGTATTCAAAAAGCAACATTGTAGAAAAATCATTCATTAAGCCTCTTTACTATGGAAACAATGTTTAGTCTCTGTAGTGCTTTATTTTGTTCTCCTCCTTTTTTTGGAGGGGGTGGGGGGAGAGTAATGTTGATAAAATGTTTCAGTTTTTGCCATGTACATGTAGTTTGAAAGTCACTAAAATAAGTTTTTATGATTTCACGATAGAATCCTTTGTTTTCTGACATCATATCCATTCATTTTTTAAACTGTATTAAAAAATAAGTAAAGTTGATCTTAATGGTCAGTTAACATATCAACATGTAACATCACTGTTAGCTACACTTAAAGATGGAAGACATGTTGATATGTTAACTGACCATTAAGATCAACTTCCATCTTTAATAAGTAAAGTTGATCTTAATGGTCAGTTAACATATCAACATGTAACATCACTGTTAGCTACACTTAAAGATGGAAGTTAAGTAAATCAAACCTGGTGTAGGAAATAAAGATATATAGAGTGTAAATAAATGTGGAACACAGTAAAACAGAAATAAATGAAAGTTGATGTGTAAAAACCAGGATTCCAAAAAGAGTAATAGCATCATAAATGCAACATTAACAATGAAAGCCATCCATCCTGATACTTCACTATGACAGGAAAACAAAAGATTTTGATATATTATGGTTTAGAAAAACCTTAAACAATATGTGAAATTAGTATTATAACATTGAAATATCAGAAGATTTACAATATCTTAATCCAAGATCTGAAACATTAAACTTGTCAGAACTATCTGGCATAACATAACTATAAACTCTTATTTCAACTAGTCTGCAAGAAGCGGTAAAACTACCAAAAAGACAGAAAAATTAAAATAATTGTATTTCCATACAAGTATTTTGATTTTCACTATCTTGTTGGCAATTTTTCAAGAACTCAATCCAAGTCTTTTAATATTTTTATCTTGCAAGAAAAGGTAAAACTTGGGTATCTAATTCTTTCTCACATAAGGCTTATCACTATGCCCGGTAGTGCTTACTACGTAGGGATGGGCCGGGAAAAAATGGCCGACGCATATTATGTATTGCTCATCATAGTCTCAAATCTCTGTTATAACAATCTAAGATATTTTTATCAACACCTAACGTAAGTTTGCAAAAGCTATTAAGACCTTCAGTTTATCCAAGTAGAGAAACAGCGAGTAATATAACAACCAAATGTTCTACTGATTGTTCTGATTCTGGCATCAGAAGGGATAGCTCACCAATACTTGAAGTTGTTGTGATGATTTACACACCAAAATGTTACATTTTAACTAGGAATGCACAGGTACCTGGCCAGATATTCAGCCCCGGCTTGGTATTGGGCTGCCCGGTAATACTCAGCTCTGGCTGAGTGTCGAAGTTAGGCATCTAAGCCCTAATCTTTGTGACAACTAGCGTGATACTAAAAGTTACAGTCAATAATTGGTTTAGTTAAACAAACGTGTTCCGAGCACCAAAAACTGACTACCCGCTGAAAGTTGGGGATTCAGTGAAAAATAGGGATTAATAACAAGCATGACTTGAGAAGTGGATTTCTGGGGAAGGTGGAGGTTTTGAGAACAATAGGAATTAGGGTTTGAGAAGTTGGGGCTAGGCACTGAAATTTGAAAGTAAAACTTGAATGTTCTGTTGGTGATTATTCGGTTAAATGTAATACATGTCAGTTTGGTTTTTATTTCTAATTTTTGTGTATGTTTGTTTTTTGGTGGGGGGCAATGGCAGAACCCAGTCCCGCCCGAAGCTTAGCACCCAGACCCGATATTCTGCCAAACTTTATTATCAGTGCCTCCCTACTTTTGACTAGGGGAGTGCAGAAGTAGTATAGCGTTCCACTAACTTCATCTATCATATTTACCAATACTTGAAGTTGTTGTGATGATTTACATTTTAACTAGGGGAGTGCAGAAGCAGTATAGTGTCTCACTAACTTCAACATATGATGTCCATCAAGACAACACATCACGCCAGGCTAAAACTGCTGTCTTTATAATGACTGACATTCATTAATATTGATTGTTTAAAAAAATAGGATGA
>NW_013746614.1:0-959 GCF_000517525.1 Limulus polyphemus
GGTTATAAATTTAGTAACTAGAGTTACACCTAGGTGTTCGTGGGGTAGTTTTACGAAGAAAGACTAAAGATGAGTATGTTGGTTATAAGTTAGGTAACTAGAGTTACACCTTGGTGTTCGTATAGTGGTTGTAACAAATAACGCTAAAGATTAATATGGTGGTTATAAATTCAGTAACTAGAGTTACACCTAGGTGTTCGTGGAGTACTTGTACCAAGTAAGGCTAAAGATGATTATGGTGGTTATAAATTCGGTAACTAGATCTACACATAGGTGTTCGTGGAGTCGTTGTACCAAATAACCCTAAAGATGAGTATGGTCGTTATAAATTCGGTAACTAGAGTTACACCTAGGTGTTCGTGGAGTTGTTGTACCAAGTAGGGCTAAAGGTAAGTATTTTGGTTACACATGAGCTAACTAGGTGTGCATGGAGTAGTTGTATCAAGTAAGGCTAAAGACGAGTATGTTGGTTATAAATTCAGTAACTAGAGTTACACCTAGTTGTTCATGGAGTAGTTGCACCAAGTAAAGCTAAAGATGAGTATGATGGTTATAAATTTAGTAACTAGAGTTACACCTAGGTGTTCATGGAGTAGTGGAACCAAGTAAGGCTAAAGACGAGTAGGTTGGTTAAAAATTCGATAACTAGAGTTACACGTAAGTGTTCATGGAGGAGTTTTATCAAGTAAGGCTAAAGATGAGTATGGTGGTTATAAATTCGGTAACTAGAGTTACACCTAGGTGTTCATTTAGTAGTTGTACCAAGTAAGGCTAAAGATGAGTATGGTGGTTATAAATTCGTTAGCTAGAGTTACACTTAGGTGTTCATGTAGTAGTTGTACCAAGTAAGGCTAAAGATGAATATGGTAGTTATAAATTCCGTAACTAGAGTTACACCTAAGTGATCATGGAGTAGTTGTACCAAGTAAGGCTAAAGATGAATATGGTAGTTATAAATT
>NW_013746615.1:0-876 GCF_000517525.1 Limulus polyphemus
GAATATGGTGGTTATATATTCTGTAACTAGAGCTACACCTAGGTGTTCGTGGAGTTGTACTAAAAAACGCTAAAGATGAGTATGGTGGTTATGAATTCTGTAATTAGAATTAGACCTAGGTGTTCGTGGAGTTCTTGTACCAAGTAGGGCTAAAGGTAAGTATGGTGGTTACACATGCGCTAACTAGGTGTGCAAGGAGTAGTTGTATCAATAAGGCTAAAACTAGTATGTTGGTTATAAATTCAGTAACTAGAGGTACACTTAGGTGTTCATGGAATAGTGGAACCAAGTAAGCTAAAGACGAGTAGATTGGTTATAAATTCAGTAACTAGAGTTACACTTAGGTGTTCATGGAGTAGTTGTACCAAGTAAGGCTAAAGATGAATATGGTAATTATAAATTCCGTAACTAGAGTTACACGTAAGTGTTCATGGAGTAGTTGTACCAAGTAAGGCTAAAGATGAATATGGTAGTTATTAATTCTGTAACTAGAGTTACACCTAGGTGTTCATGGAGTAGATGTACCAAGTAAGGCTAAAGATGAGTATGGTGGTAATAAATTCAATTACTAGAGTTACACCTAGGTGTTCGTGGAGTTGGTGTACCAAATAACGCTAAAAATGAGTATGGGGTTACACATTCGGTAACCTAGAGTTACAACTAGGTGTTCATGGAGTAGTTGTACCAAGTAATCCTAAAGATGAGTATGTTGGTTATAAATTTAGTAACTGGAGTTACTCCTAGGTGTTCATGAAGTAGTGTAACCAAGTAAGGCTAAAGATGAATATGGTAGTTATGAATTCCGTAACTAGAGTTACACGTAAGAGTTCATGGAGTAGTTGTACCAAGTAAGGCTAAAGATGAGTATGGTGGTTA
>NW_013746616.1:0-1720 GCF_000517525.1 Limulus polyphemus
GAATAAAACTTTTAACAACAACATAAGCGTTATCTCATCCCGAGGGGACCGGCGGGCCGGTAGAGGGTTATGCCCTCTCGGCAGCCAAGGGACGAAAAAAGAAAAATGT
Source organism: Limulus polyphemus (assembly GCF_000517525.1). NCBI lineage: Eukaryota > Metazoa > Arthropoda > Merostomata > Xiphosura > Limulidae > Limulus > Limulus polyphemus. Next base: position 110 of record NW_013746616.1, read on the forward strand.
GTAAAATAAATAGTAAATGGGTAAGCGTGCAAGTAATCACAGGAGGCTGAAAATTGGGGAAATCTGATATTTGCAGATGGCGGAGACAATACGGAGAAATATGGGTGAACACTAACCAGTCTATATCATATAATGGAGATTGTGTGGGGACTGGCAACAGGGAATTTCGAGTATTATAAATCAGGATAGATAAATGGGATAAAAGGGGACATCGGCATCTCGACGTGGTCGGGAATGTCAGCTGGAAGGGACATGGCATAGAGGTTCATTAGTTGATCAGCTGATGCAAAAATGTTTCTTGAAGTGGGTACAGTGGTGGCGAGAACATCGGAGAAGATGAGACTGTGGTCACGAAAACATTTATTAACACAGTGAGTGCAAAGCTGTCGAAGGTGTAATAGAATATGAGGAAAGTTGATATGGAGATAAAGGTTGGAAGTGGGACTAGGGAGATTGACGCCAAAGGCGAGCCAGAGGGCATGGCACTCCAAACCTGGTAAGGAGAGTAGAAGGTCAGAGAAGCAGATATCCAGGCTGTATGTCCATAGGTTAAGCAGGGTCTGATAAATGTCTTGTATGTGTATAGCAGAAGAGGAGGGTTTATGCCCAAGAAGGTACCAGTGAGAGAAAGGAGGAGATGAAGATGTCGAGTAATCTTAGCAGAAAGGGCAGATAGGTATGGCTGCCAAGTAAGATGCCTATCGAAGACCATGCGTAGATAGGTCACGGAGTCAGAAAGGAGGATCGGGACATTGTCAACCCGGACATCAAATAGAGATGGGTCACAGCAAGGGCGAAACTTATGACGAGTTGGACCAAAACGAATAGCTTGTGTCTTAGGAACATTAAGGGATAGCCGCCAGCAGTGACACCAAGGGAAAAAAGAATTTACAGCATCCTGGAGTGGCTTGTTCAAAGTTGACATCGTGGAACAATGGGCTACCAAAGCTGTGTCATCAGCATATTGAAACAACTGAAGAGGAGACTGGGGACAAGGCATATCAGCAACATAGAGAATGTACAGAAGGGGAGACTACACAGAACCTTGTGGGACTCCAGCATGTAGTGTGAAAGTGCGAGAGAGAGACTCCCATCAATCGATATAACGGCATGCCACCTGTGTAGTAAAGAGGAGATGAGACGAATATAGGGAATAGGAAAATGTAACATATGCAGTTTGTGGAGTAAACCTTGATGCCAAACTGAGTCAAAAGCACGGCGGAAATGGTTGGAAAGTGAGTCAGACAATTTGAGAAGTTGGTCCAAGGTAGAAAGACGTGGGCAAAATCCTGCCTGTGTATGAGGCAGCAGGTTGTGAGCAGCAATGTATTGATGGAGACGGGCAACAAGGATGCGTTCAAAGGTTTTACTGAAAACACTAGTGAGGCTGATAGCACGATAAGAATTAACATCAGAGGCAGGTTTACCCAGTTTCAGAAAAAGCAGGATAGTGGATAACTTCCAGGAATCATGAAAAAATCCCGAGGAAAGAAGTAAGGGTGTAGAACAATGCAAGAAGTCGAAGGAATTGCAGAGGGGCATGATGGACTTGGCAGTATGTGATGCCATCAGGACCAGGGGCAGTGTTATGTCTGTTCTTCAGCACCCGCC
>NW_013746617.1:0-1705 GCF_000517525.1 Limulus polyphemus
AAATGTACAACGTTTCGACAAGGTTTTGTACCTGATGATGACAAAACCTTGTCGAAACGTTGTACATTTGCTGTTATGTTAAACTTATATTAAAGTTTTTCTTCATTACCCATTCAAGCCGTCTCCAACCATTATTAATACTTTCAAAGCTGACACGAAGAATTAAATCCACATTTGATCGTAAACATTAGAAAGTAGCTTAGGTTATATTCTCCGATTTAGATATTAATTTATACACAGTAATGCCACTACTAACTTGGTCCAGTTTTGATGTGTATATAGAGCATAACATTAATATAATCCTGAGCTATGTCTTCATGTATACAGAAGAAGACCAGTAGAATCCTGGATTATACGTACACGGAACAACTTTAGTAGGATCTACATCTATAAGTTCATGTATACAGAACAATCTTAGTAGGATCTACATCTATAAGTTCATGTATACAGAACAATCTTAGTAGGATCTACATCTATAAGTTCATGTATACAGAACAATCTTAGTAGGATCTACATCTATAAGTTCATGTATACAGAACAAGATCCTACTAAGATTGTTCTGTATACATGAACTTATAGATGTAGATCCTACTAAGATTGTTCTGTATACATGAACTTATAGATAAAGATCCTACTAAAGTACATCTATAAGTTCATGTATACAGAACAACTTTAGTAGGATCTTTATCTATAAGTTCATGTATACAGAACAATCTTAGTAGGATCTATGCCTGTGCTATTTATTATGTAGGAACGATACAAATACCATCCCTACTATCTTATTTGTATTGTTTTTCAAGGATTGATATTAGCCATCCCCACATTTACTTCCTGTTTTAGAAAAAAATTTGTTTTACTTTAGAGAATTGAGATGCTTATTTCGTAGTATATAAAGTCCCATTTCAGAGACAACCAAAAGCTTTCTCAGAAGCTCGAATGTTTGATAGATTCAGCTCAATACTCTAGTTGTAACAGTAGAAAAGACTCACCTACTGGATCATATAGCCACTTTTATGTTCGTGACTAACACTCGGTGACAGTTGAAAAAGTAAAACGTCTGCTCGTCAAAATGTTTTGAATAAAAGAAAAATACGTCACTCTGAAACTCTTGAAAAGTTCTGAAATTAAAGTTTAATAACTAGTACTTGAAAATATTTGTCAGAATTCAAATAATTGACAATTTCATCCGTCCCAAAATTAACGTTAAACTTGTATTTTTATTACCATACTCAGTGACTAACAATCGCTTTTGTAACTCGACATGAACTTCATGACTGTTCTTTGTCAGGGTAACTAACACAGTCAATGAATCATAGCACAAAATTAAAATGTTATTAAAGATAACTAAAGTTTATTAAGGTAAGGTTCTATTAGTTTTATCCATTCAATAATTGTTTGCTTTTGAAAATGATTTATTATTTCCTATTAGAGATAGGGTACTTGTAGGATAAGAATAAAACAGTGTGATTCATTATTTACGTTTTTGTACAATTTGTTTTATTGTGTAATTTCAGTTGCACCTCTTTATATAGTTGTTACTGAATAAGCCAAGCTAAATGGGCATTTAATGTTAGAAAATTAGGTATGACAATAACAATCTTACATTGGATTAGATCATTTAAGTCTAGAATAGCAGTTCAAAACATGGATACAATTTAACCTTAAGAGAACTACAAAGAACGGTGAAACATGGTGATATCTTTAG
>NW_013746618.1:0-3520 GCF_000517525.1 Limulus polyphemus
CACACAGAAGAGTTATTTATCCCTTTATTTATATATAATTATATTTCCTTAATTAAATAAAGTTTATTTTTATATATTATCTCTTCTATTTTAGATTTACTTGTTTATCACTAAAGACATTCTCGATCCCCTTCTATTGTAAATCAACCTACCTGGATGTTTTCTATTCCTTATTCATAAAGGCTAGGCCTAATGGTTAGAACACTCGTTTCGAAACCAGTCACCGAACATGCTCGTCCTTTCAGTCATGGGAGTGTTATTAAGTGATAGTAATGTCATTCTTCGTTGGCTAAGAATAACTGAGAAAATGGCGATGGATGGTGTAGGCAGTTAGACTCTAGTGTCACTTCAAAAGTAGGGACGGCAATCAGAGATAACCCACAAGTAGCTTTGGGTGAAATTCAGCAAACAAAGAAAATTACCCACAAATACCATAATAATAGAGTAAGAAATGTCTAATGAAGTAAATTTTGAATGTATATGACCGGATCTAAATCTTTCTAAAAATAAACAACATGTGAGGAACTCTCCAAGTCGGTCAACTCAGCGGCTGATATGTGGCAAGGGTCTCCTGTGCTTTACTTGTTGACCAGGGAAGGAGGAATTTGTGTTAGGGAGACACCTAAGAGGTGCCCGAACCTAATCGGACCTAACTTCCACAAATATCTTTTTCTGGAGAAAGTGCAATTAGTTACCACAAAACCTAATTTGAAACTGCAGAATGCACAAGTCAAAAATGAGCAGACATTTACATCGTGCTGGATTTTTCCATGGAAAGTAGGGTCTGGAATGGATAATAAGTTTTAATCAGATTTGACGTGAATCGTGATATTTATACATCCATCTTTACAATCCTTTTCAAGAAAATGTTTGAGTCTGTTCGTTTTTACTTGGACCTCAGATTTTTCAGTTCTTAAAGTTCAGTTTTGTGGGGCATCACAGTGGCACAGCGGTAAGTCAGAAGGTTTATAACGTTAAAAACTGGATTTCTATAGCCGTGGTAGGCACAACACATAGAGTGAGTTGTATAGCTTTGTCCTTAGGTACTCCTTAGAGGAGTATAAAAGTTAAACATTTTATACTCAAATTAAGTTACAATATTAGCTTATGACTAGCTGATCGGAGTGTGTTTAGTCAAGTTTAAATCCCAAGAGACTAAGAAAGTCTGAGCACTATAACTATCAAACAGTATCTCATATTCAAATATATGTAATAGCACTTAACATTCACTGTCTCATTTGACATAAAATATGTTACTTAATAAATTATGAGAGTATCGAGAAATCTATATGTTTTTCAATATTGTATATGAGCCAATGCTACTTTTTTCTTTAAGTGATTCTTCAAAACAATTCACAACCTTATTGCATCATTCAATACGAAAATCTATTTTAAGCTAGTGTGTCTAACTTTAAATCTTTGTGAACACAAATTTCAACAAATTCAAAATCAACGACAGATATATTCTAAACAGCCCCCAGTGGCTCTAAAGTAAGTCTGAAAGCTTATAAGGCTCACAATCTGGTTTCAATACCCGTGGCGAGCAAAGCACATATAGCCCACTGTGTAACGTTGTTGATTGTTCAAATAACTTTACGTCAACATATAAAGTGGAAGACTTAATAATTAGTAGGTGGCGTTGTACACGGGCAACATCAAATCAGAAGTAAGAGTTTATACTTGTAGTTTGATTACAAGCAATCTCTATATTTACTACAAACTGCTGCCTTCTCTAACAGCTTACATAACAGTTAGCTTGTACGGAAAGAAAAGTGAATTTTACTAAATGTTTAGTATGTGGCAAAGCTACACCTGTACATCCGGGTATTGCTGTGACTACATTATTTCTAGTAAGGATTTCCGTTCAACGCGAATATATTAACACTTAACAGATAGTAGGCTATTCAAAGACGACACAATGACCAGCACACCAAAACTTTAGGATTCTATACTTTGAATTTCGATTCTATTCATGCAAAGTACAGTCCAAATAACTAGAAACAAGTTGTGATAGGCCTGCATTCAAGACTATCACTTGTAAACGAACAAGTTTTACAACTAACACGACCCGAATCTTTCGTTTTTCAAACAAGCTTCTGTTTATATCAAACCATATGAGCTCTGATGATACATTTCATGGAATTATTTTGCTTTTAAATAAATCAACCTTTATTTTAAAGAAAAGGAGTTTGCTATTATGGGTTAAGATCATTATCATTGAAAACTAGGGTTATTTTGGTCGATCTTAACTTGTTTCATTATAAATGAGTAATATATTTTTGCGATAAAGAACCAAAAATCTGGTGACTTACTCCAAACTTGAGTTACATATCCTAACATAAATTGTTTTTAAGACAGAAGAACTGTATTTATACATAAAAATGTCTTTATTTGATTTCATATGGGTCAAAATATGTGTACGCAAAGTTTTGGAAATAGTGCCTTCTCAGTTTTAGTATAAACAGACTTACTTATATAAAGACAGATTAATATTGGTGAATTCATCTATATTTCAATTTTCCAGTTCTTATAATAGTAAATTGTAATGTTGATTTTACTTGAAAATATTTAAAGTATTCTAATGAAATATGTTGAAAAGCATTTGGTTTATTTACCCTCTTTCACAGTTCTTTTCAAGAGGTGTTTTAAGGCTGTTCATTTGTATTTCGATCACATGATTTGTCACCAATCAAATAAAGCGGTTTTCAACACTCCTCAGCCTTAAGTGTTGTTAAGATGTTTAACATCATGTTTAAAATTAAGAAGGTTAGATTTCACCGCGTACTAGTGTCAAATATTACCTCACACGCGTATAGCCGTCAAAAATGACGGGCAAGTACAACCACCCTCACCCAACTCCATAGTATATTCTAACCTTACATTTCATAACTAACTGAAATAAATAAATTTGCAAAATCAAGATTGACGACCAAAGAGGCAGAAAAGTGTATTCGAGGCAGTCAAACGTCGGTAAATTCCTTAAATAATTATTGGTAAAAATCAGTTAGTTTAACAACTTCTAATATATAGAAAAGCTAGTGCGTTTTGGTAATATTACATTCCAACAATGGTTTTTATTTCATGTCGCTAAGACCAAAGTATAATCTAATATTGTTGTTAGTCTATGTACTGAAAATATGTATTGAAAACTGGTACAATATTTGTTGATTTCTTGATTTAGAGTCTCCGTTGATTAAATATATTTTTTTTCAATTAAAAATGTTGGTTATGTAACAGAAAATAACTTAATTCAGAAACGATTTAACTTTAATATTTAATTATTATTTTTACTTTCATGATAAATGGTATGCACTTGGCTTTAAGCAAGGTGATCCCACACAACGTCTTTACTTTAGGCTTATTATAACAAACATAATACACTTACAAGGTTTTTCGGCACCCCTTTTCCGCACGGTCCTCTTGCACCCCGTCACTAGAATCGTAGTGAACAGACAGTAATCGAACCATTCTCTCTGGATAAATGCATTTTGGCTTTTCTCGCTCCTTTTTTTTAGCGAAA
>NW_013746619.1:0-1798 GCF_000517525.1 Limulus polyphemus
GATTAATGTATTATATTAGAAATTAATTTTGTGTTAGAGTCTGTTTTACTTTGCCATATAGTAAATTTCATTGAATTCATTATTCACTGTTATACAGCAGACCAACTGTTTAATGATTGTATATATATTTGAAAGATTTCTTTTTCATAATGGCGAAATCTTTAAACTATATACATACAATACACACTTCTACTGTGATGAATGTAGGCATGACAATACACGGTAACAATATAAATGATATACAATATTATACCTCTTCTGACATTGTTTAGTGTAGACATGACAATACTAGGTAACAATATAAGTGATATACAATATTATACCTCTTCTGATATTGTTTAGTGTAGACATGACAATACTAGGTAACAATATAAGTGATATACAATATTATACCTCTTCTGATATTGTTTAGTGTAGACATGACAATACTAGGTAACAATATAAACGATATACAATATTATACCTCTTGTGATATTGTTTAGTGTAGACATGACAATATAAATGGTATACAGTATTATACCTCTTCTGATATTGTTTAGTGTAGACATGACAATACAAGATAACAATATAAATGGTATACAATATTATACCTCTTCTGATATTGTTTAGTGTAGACATGACAATATAAATGGTATACAATATTATACCTCTTCTGATATTGTTTAGTGTAGACATGACAATATAAATGGTATACAATATTATAACTCTTGTGATATTGTTTAGTGTTGACATGACAAAATCTAACATGAAATATTTACAATACATAAACAACTTGTTTCTATTCATGAAAAAACCAATTGAGAAAAGTTACTTTTCACCCCCCCCCCCTTTTTGTATTTGGAAACACTGAGAAAGACTTCATAATCACACTGCAACAGAAACTACATAAGCAAAAATTACTACAGGCGCCACTAGATGGCACCAGCTCACCTGACTCTGCATCATTTGACTATGAAGGGGAGGAGGCTGGGAATGAGGGGATGGTTGAGAAACTGGCTGCTGAGGTGGAGAGGGTCTGATGTGGGAGTTCTGTGGGGAACACAGAGAAAGATTACAGGTGAAAGATTGAAGGTTACTAAATCTTGAAGCTACTATGTTTTGTGTAAAATCATGTAATAGATTACAAACAACATTAAAGGATCAAACATACATAGCATCTTTTAAGAACAAAGATTAAATTTTAACAATTTTGAAGAAAATGTTTCTTAAGTATTATGATACTTTTATATTATATGAAAAGTATTCTTCAGATATAATCTTTATCAGCTTAAATAGATGTCACTTTAGTACCATTTATTTGTTACTTTTCATCATGATCTATCTTAATATGTAAAGATTCATACTGCCATTCACCAGGAAACAGTATTAAAACAACAATTGTTATGGTGTAAATGACCTTTCAAGCTAGCAAAGCGTGATTATAATTAATTATACTTGTCATCAGGCATTAACATTAGGCCTATTATAACTTTTAATATTGCATTCTTTATCTTGTTTCTCGTGGATTTTCAAGAATTAGAAGAGTGTATAATAATGATGTTCCACACTATAATAATGGTGTTCCACACTATAATAACGGTGTTCCACACTATAATAACGGTGTTCCACACTATAATTTAGATATTCCTTGCTGAGAGTGTATAATAATGGTGTTCCATACTATAATAATGATGTTCCACACTATAATTTAGATATTCCTTGCTGAGAGTGTATAATAATGATGTTCCACACTATAATTTAGATATTCCTTGCTGAGAGTGTATAATAATGGTGTTCCATACTATAATAATGGTGTTCC
>NW_013746620.1:0-1604 GCF_000517525.1 Limulus polyphemus
AAGAGTTGGCGGTGGGTGGTGATGACTAGCTGCCTTCCCTCTAGTCTTACACTGCTAAATTAGGGACGGCTAGCGCAGATAGCCCTCGTGTAGCTTTGCGAGAAATCCCAAAACAAACAAATACTTTTTAGTAAAACTCGTTTAACTTGCTGCTTTAATTGAAGATACTAATCTTGAAAATAAGTTGAAAATCCATTATTGTAAATATCTGGCAAAGGTATGATCAAATTATAATTAATTAGACTTGTTACATTCGCTTGAAGAACTCTGGATTGAGCCAAACACATTGTCGGCACTGGATATGACGAATATAGTGTGGTTGAAATACTGTTATAATAATATAGTCTTCTAATTCTCATGGCCAGGTGGTTAGGGCGCTCGACTCGCAATCCGAGGGTCGTGGGTTCGAATCCCCGTCCTACTATTCGTTGGTAAAATAGTAGCCCAAGAGTTGGAGATGGGTGGTGATGACTAGCTGCCTTCCCTCTAGTCTTACACTGCTAAATTAGGGACGGCTAGCGCAGGTAGCCCTCGTGTAGCTTTGCGCGAAATTCAAAAACAAACAAAAAAACCTAAACATTGAAAAAACAATACCAAAAACAATCGAACGTAATCAACTGTTGTTGTTAAACCACGTGAAATTAATTGTTACAGTACATTTAGGACGTTATATGGCCGTATTTAGTTTCCTTTGTAAAATGCAATGTTAGACAGGGAACAAGTTTCCAAAGAAATATTCATCAGCGACTATGGTTCGAGGCGTGCGCGTGTGTGTTTTGTTATAGCGAAGCCACATTGGGCTATCTGCTGTGTCCACCTAGGGGAATCGAACCCCTGATTTTAGTATTGTAAATCCGAAGACATACGGCTGTCCCACCGGGGGAGTGGTTCAAGACAGGAACTAGTGTTTGTGGGTTTCCTAAATAAGTTACGAGCTCATCTTTTACCAACGAATAGTGGGATTGACCGTCACATTATAACGCCCCCACGGCTGAAAGGGCGAGCATGTTTGGTGTGATGGGGATTCGAACCCGCGACCCGCAGATTGCGAGTCGAGCGCCCTAACCACCTGGCCATCCCGGGCCACGTACAATTGAAAAGCTAGGCCTATCAGAGTAAAATTGTTTTAAAAACCGTTGTATATACGAAGATGTAGACACATTGACTAATTAAAGATACACTCAATATGTCTATGTTTAGTAGTTTTACGTTCTTTCAATCTTGTCTTGCTTTTGTACCACTATGTATATAATTAATTGTTTTATAATATTGGAGACTAGTAGAAGCAGTAAACATAAATATATAGTGGATGCTACCATCTACACATTTGCCCATCTTTTTCAAAGAAATCGAAGAATACCCATTCGGTTCGAAAATATAAATTAATACAACTCTATGTGTCGTTTTTCCCTTCAACGGAACGAAGGCGAGTGTTTGGTCAATTAAACGTTTTATCGATCCCGCAAAAAACGTGCGGATTTTCCCTTAAATGCGGATGTTTTTATTTTAGAAATTGAAAGTTTAATCCTGGAATTACTAAAAGCTCACCTTTTAATTTTTATACTTATTCTTATGATTATTTATGCACCAAATTACTCGCGGGT
>NW_013746621.1:0-1600 GCF_000517525.1 Limulus polyphemus
CCACCGCCCCACCCTCTAGTGGAACAGCGGTATGTCTGCGGACTTACAACGTTGGAAACCGGGTTTCGATACCCGTGGTGGGCAGCGCACAGATAGTCCATTTTTCTTTTCCACCCTCATGGATTTCGGAACAGTCGAGGGGCCGTGCAATCCACAAAATATTCCTCGCAATTTAATTTGTAGGTGCGTTATAAGAGCGACCGCCAGTACCCTAGCGTGGATGGTAGTGTTCTGCTGATTTGCTGCGTTCCCTCTAGCCATTAGCTGAGAATTAAGGCCCGCGGAAGATAGCCGTGTGAAGTTATACACAATAAAAATCTCACAGAGAGGGTTGCAGCCATTCAAAAGTCCCATCAAACAATCTATCGTGAATCTCTGACCTCTGGGACAACTTAACTCCTCTCTTTAAGGAGTGACTTCCACCGCATGCTCTCATTTCCAATAAAATTAAAACTATTTATAGGACCCTTTTTATTGGGCCCGGCATGGCCAGGTGGATAAGGCGCTCGACTCGCAATCTGAGGGTCGCGGGTTCGAATTCCCGTCCCACCAAACATGCTCGCCCTTTCAGCCGTGGGGGCGTTATAACGTGACGGTCAATCCCACTATTCGTTGGTAAAAGAGTAGCCCAAGGCTTGGCGGTGGGTGGTGATGACTAGTTGCCTTCCCTCTAGTCTTACACTGCTAAATTAGGGACGGCTAGCGCAGATAGCCCTCGTGTAGCTTTGCGCGAAATTCAAAAGCAAACAAACCTTTTTATTGTACAGTTCGCATGTACAATATATATATATATGTGTTGGTTTGTTTGAAGTTAAGCACAGAGCAACATAATGGGCTATCTGTGCTCTGCCCACGACGGGTATCGAAACCCGGATTCTAGCGTTGTTAGTCTGCAAACATACAGCTGTGTCACTGAGGGGGGGCATATATGTTGGAAATAAAACTTTCACGTGGGGTGTTAAGATTTAGAACATGAAAGCATGGTGTAAATATAATATAAGTTTTTTGAATGTGTTATGAATTTATCAGAATAAGACCGTGATCAACAGCTAAGGGCTATAGAGGCCTAACATCATCAACCCGAATTATCATAAGAAAAATGTTAATAACACGAAAGATTTTTGAAAACATAGCATGATATTAGCATTCTTAAATCGACTTAAAATGTTAAGGACACAAGGGATTCCATCGCGATCCCTCGAAATAGCATTAGTGAATGTTATTTCAAATTAAATAAAATTTGAATCTGTGTTAAGGGAAAATCTCTTTGTTTAAACTGTTGTTTTGTTACTTTGAGAGTTAGTCATGTCGTAATTCTTCACTACATTGTTCTTTACATTCCCATGCGGGTGAATATTTATTCTTTCAGTGGATCACTAATTTGTACAAGTTACAGTACCATGTCGCGAAAAAGTTAATGGAATTTTAATATTGCATTTGCAAAAAAAAAATACAGTAAACGTGTGACACTTTTACTGGACTCCCAATTGGCACAGCGGTATGTCTGCGGACTTATAACGCTAGAAACCGGGTTTGATATCCGTGGTGGGCACTTTTCTTGGTGTTTTTACATCTAGCGCCAACTGTTGTATTTCATTTC
>NW_013746622.1:0-2073 GCF_000517525.1 Limulus polyphemus
GAACAATAGCCACATACAATAAACCAATAACAATTAACAATAACTTAATTAAATGTACAGAATTACAAACACAAAATTACAATTCAACAAAGTCTCTTAATTTTACGGGACGTATCTTTTTCCGTAATGGTCTCCATCTCGTTGGCTTCTGCTTCATATGGGGCTCATCTGCTTCATCAGGAAATGTCCTATCGTCGATAACAGTCACATCAGTGGTAGTAACTTCATCAAGGGCTTCACCGTTTCCCTTCTCAAAACTGAGTAGAGTTTCTTCTCCGACGATGGCTTCTTCAGGTGACACTTTTTCAGCAGCGTCATTTGTTCTGTTGTCCACTTCGTCCCAATTGAAATGTCCTGGACCGTGATAATGCCAACGCCTGTTGGCATGCACCAATTTTGGCTTACCTCGCCGACCACATTTTACCTGGGAAGTCACGTCTGAGAGACGATCCACTATGTCATATGGGCCTTCCCATGGAGAAGACAAGTTAGGAGACTTCCCTTTGGTCTTCCTGGGATTATACAACATATCTTGTCTCCTGGTACAAAGCTGACTTCAGTAGATCTCTTATCATAAAATAACTTCATCGAATCAGCAGACGTTTTCAACTTTGAACACACTTGATGGTGGATATCATCCATCCTTTCCGATAACACTTTCACAAACTCTGATACATTCTCAGGCAACTCTTCATAAGGTGGGCGTCCTGTTAACAGATCCACTGGCAACCGAAGTTCCCGACCAAACATCAACTTTGCTGGAGTGTATCCAGTGGCTTCATGCTCCGATTTAATATCTATACCTGGTTTCATTTCACTATCATCAACTCCTTCAGTCATTTTGACTTGAACTTGATGACACCTAATTAGTTCAACCTCTCTTTTAACAGTTACTGGAACTTGGCCTTTGTTGTTCCCAAACGTCATTTTATCAAAATCAATTACAAACTTCCTCGGTAGTAGATAGTCCAATCCTAATATGCATTCGTCTTAAATGTCAGCCAAGTATACTTTCTGTCTGTCCTTTATGCCCATGAGCTCAATAGTTACCCACACTGGTCCCCACAATCTTGTAGAACGCCCTGTCACACCATAAAGCTTCGGTATGGCTTCTGGTACTCCTTCATGATCTAACACCTTGATGCTCACAAGGGTTTGCTGAGATGCAGAATCTATGACAAAGTTGCACCTTTGGCCTACCAGCTTTCCTGTCACATAGACACTGTGTGTGCTCAGAATTTTACACCTAGCTGTTGGGACTTTCACGATGGGGGTTGGTGGGCGTCGCTCAACACCAACTACTATTAGTCTCCTTGAGGCCGACTTGTTGGTAATATTCTTCCTACACTGGCTCCTCAAATGTCCGTGCTTTCCACAGTTCCAACAACCTTTCTAGATACCAGCCTTTCCTGCTGTGGCATCTCCCCTGTGTTGAAGTTGCCAACATTGAGCTCTCTTGTGCCCAGGTTTATTACAGTGTCAGCAAAGTCCCTCAAACCTCTCTGAAAGCTGACCTTTCTGGCCATGAATCCAGATGACTGTACCAACCTTGGTACCTCTGTGCTGGACTTAATGTAGGATTCAAATTCGAGAGCTCTGGCCATTGCATCCTGCATGGTAGAGAGGTGTGCTTGCTTCACGGAGTATCTCAAGTTGTGGACTGTCCAAGGCATCTACGAACTGATCCCTCAGCAACAACTTGAGGAGATCGGGTGGTGCAGTTGGGTAGGCCTTGTGTGCCATGCGTTCCAAGTCCTGTGCCAGCTCTTGTAGGCTCTCCCCTTTAGCACGGACTCTCGTCCTGAACCTAGCCCTGTAGACTTCTGACTGGTTTTGGGTTCCGTACCTGAGTTCTAGAGCCGACACCAGTGTTCTATAGCGTGCCTGTCGTCTGCTGACAACTGTCCAAGTATTTCCTGTGGTTGTTCCTTCAAGCTCGTTGCCAGATATACTGCTTTCTGCTCCTCTGTCCATCCGTTCATCTCTGCCAGTAGCTCAAACTGTGCTCTATATGCTTCCCACGGTGCTTTCCCATCATATTCCTGTGGCTTCTTTCTTACTGGATCATTCCTA
>NW_013746623.1:0-869 GCF_000517525.1 Limulus polyphemus
ATTCGTGGCAAAATTACTTAGGTTATGTGTTGCTAGTCCCTAACTTTGAACTACTGACCAAAGAAAGCCAGTCAGCAGGATCTTACAGTCAGTCCATGCTAACAGATTGACTGTCGCTCTTACAATATACCGATAACTGGTATCGCAGGGATTCGAGCCCGGATTACCAGCTCCGAAATAAAGAGGCGTATCACAGGGCAAACCTGTGCACAATTTATAAATACGAGCAATATTTAGGGAAAAAAATTAATAATATTCACGCGTATATAGGATTATTGCTTTCGCTAACACCTCGAAAATGTAATAGGCTTAAAAATAACCCAGATTTTGTCGGTAATGTTTAATATATAAGTGACAATCATGAAAATCCATTGACGTACATATAATAATTATCGTATTATAAATAATCCAAAACTATTCTCTGTTTTGTTTGTTTGTTTATTTTTGTCGTTGTCGAGCAGAAAGACATACAACGGGCTATCTGTGTTCTGCCCATTGTGGGTATCGGAACCCGACTATAGGGTTACAAGCCTGCAGACATACCGTTGAGCCACCAGGGAGCAATCTTTTATTATAAAACCGTTTCAAGGTTTAAATAATCTTCATATTTAAATTTGGCCTTGTTAACTTACTCCTAATACCTCGACAGAAAAATATTTCATAGGAGCAGCTTTCACCAACGTTAATCAAAAATTAGAATGAAATAAAAAAATTGTATTTTACTAAAAAAAAACAACATACAAATAAATTTTATCGAATACTGCACTATTGTTAAAAGTCAGCGATACTCGATGAGAACCCCCCAGTAGTACAGCGGTATGTCTGCGGACTTATAACGCTAGAAACCGGGTTTCGCTACCCGTGGTGGG
>NW_013746624.1:0-2540 GCF_000517525.1 Limulus polyphemus
TTTTACTTTTTTTTTTTGTCTTCAGTTATATTTTAAACAAAGAAGAGCTTTAAAAATACGGTTAATCAAACAAAATCCCAACATCTAAAAGCTCATGACGTCTTCTTATAAAATAAATTCCACCTTTTGGTTTGATTTTATTCTGGGTTATCAAAAGTCTCCGTCGGTAAACTCAAAATTGGGACAAAATTTAACGAAAAATAGTATATCTAGTGATTGTTTGTTTTTAGAATTTCCTGCCGTCCCTAATTTAGCATTGTAAGACTAGAGGGAAGGCAGCTAGTCATCACCACCCACCGCCAACTCTTTTACCAACGAATAGTGGGATTGACCGTCTCATAATAACGCCCACACGGCTGAAAGGTCGAGCATGCTTGGTGTGACGTGGATTCGAACCCGCGAACCTCAGATTGCGAGTCGAGCACCCTAACCGCCTCGCCATGCCTTATCCAGTAAAAAACTAAAAAAAAAAATGACCTTTGCTAACCCAAAATAAAAACATATTTGAAAAATATCGGATAGTGCTTATTTCATCGGAAAACTCAAAATTGAGACATTATAGCATTCACGAAAAATATTCTATCCCGTGAAAAGCTAAAAAATAAAAAATACCTTAAGTTAAGCTAATAATAAATAATAGAAGGCCTCGTCTATCATCAACCCTTACCTTAAGTTAAGCTAATAATAAATAATAGAAGGCCTCGTCTATTATCAACTCTCACCCAAAATAATGTCTGATATCCCACATGTTCAAACGTGATAAAATAAAACATAATTTCATACATTCTAGTAAATAACAAATATAAACATTTTATAAAAAACGTAAAACAAGTACACCAGAAACCCTAATATATATATATAACCACAATAACTCAAACAACTGTTAGTGTAAACTTGCTCTGTAGTCACTATGAGAAAAAACCTATACACTGGATAGGTAAAGCGTCATTGGCCATCACTGAGTTGTTCACATTATATAGCCTTACAAAGCGAATATGATAAATAAACTTTGTATTCCAAAAACTCTTTAATCTCAAAGTCTACGTTCAAGGGAGGTCTAGTTCAATCTACACTGTGATCAACATGTTTTATTGGGTTATGCTAATTTCGGAGAATACCACTCCTCATCAGTAACCCTGTTAACAACAGGCTATATGTGCTGTGCCAATCACAGGTATCGAAACTCAGATTTTAGCGTTATGAGCCTTCAGACGTTCTGCCGAGCCACTAGAGTGCTTTTACATAGCAATATTTTCAGTATTTGTGAGAATTCAGTAATTTTCCGGGAATTGAATAAAACCTTTGTTTAGTCCAGAAATATCTACATCATAAAGGTTCATTCCTCTTCTCGGAATGGACTGCTTATCACTTTCATAAAAGTACAGAGTACTCTTTTTCTTGAGATTCCTGGAAGAGTACATGAAATTGTTATTTTTCTATTTCAACCAGAAATATACAAAACTGATATTTTTAACTTCAATTATTTAGAGCGATTCTAGTCCAGTAATTCTGTTATCGATAACTGTTACAGGTTCAAAATTGAAACGACCAATGAAAACCTAACTACAAAAAATCGATTAGAAAATTTGACTGCAGAGCCAACTACTTTGTTATTAATATCAAGAAACAGAGACATTGGACTCTTCCTTTATACGACATTACACATCAGAAGATGACAAACTATCCCCGAGTCTGATTCTTTACTTTTGCACAAAGATACTTGTGGGCTATCTGCTTGGTGAACAAAAGGGAAGGCAGCTAGCTAATCAACACTATTCACGACAACTCTTTCCCTACGTAATGTAGGATTATCGTCCCATTATCACTCCCACAGGACTGAGGGGCGAGCATTTTAATTGACGGGAGGCAGTCTTTATAAAAAGACGTCTTGGCCTTTTAGATGTTGGTATTTTGTTTGAATAATCGTATTTTTAAAGCTCTTCTTTGTTTACAACATAACTGAAGACATAAAAAAACAGTATAATCGAAGATAGCCGAAATTTTGATTTTGATGAAACCATTGGGAATTTTGATGAAAGAATATCAATTTTGAAAGTCTTACGTCAAGGGAATCTTTGAATTGAAATATGAGGAAAAACAATTTTTTCATAATTTGGGAAAAAATATGGGCCTTGGCTTTTTAGTGAAAATATCGATTTTTTTTTTATAAATGGAAAAAGGTGCTTTTAATAGAAAAATATTGGATAGTGCTTATTTCTAATAATAAATAATAGAAGGCCTCGTCTATATCAACTCTAACCTTAAGTTAAGCTAATAATAAATAATAGAAGGCCTTGTCTATTATCAACTCTAACCTTAAGTTAAGCTAATCATAGAAGGCCTTGTCTATTATCAACTCCTACATTAAGTTAAGCTAATAATAAATAATAGAAGGCCTCGTTTATAATCAACTCTAAAGAAGGCCTCGTCTATGATCAACTCCAACCTTAAGTTAAGCTAATAATAAATAATAAAAGGCCTCATCTATGATCAACTCTAACCTTAAGTTAAAAATTATTTATTATTAGCTTAACTTAAGG
>NW_013746625.1:0-6070 GCF_000517525.1 Limulus polyphemus
CCCTCACCAACTTCATATTACCAATATAGTAGCTGGGCTCTGAAATGAAGTGAAAGTAAACCCTCAACATCTTAATATTACCAATATAGTAGCTGAGCTCTGTCACGAAATGAAAGTAATTCCTCACCAACTTCATATTACCAAAAAGTAGCTGAGCTCTTCCACAAAGTGAAAGAAAACCCTCACTAATTTCATATTACCAATATAGTAATTGAGATCAGCCATGAAGTGAAAGTAAACCCTCACCAACTTAGTATTACCAATATAGTAGCTGAACTCTGCCACGAAGTGAAAGTAAACTCTCACCAACTTCATATTACCAATATAGTAGCTGAGTTCTGCTATTAAGTTAAAGTAAAACCTCACCAACTTCATATTATAAATACATTGTATCTGAGTTCTGAAATGAAGTGAAAGTAAACCCTCACCAACTTCATATTACCAATATAGTACCTGAGCTATACCATGAAGTGAAAGTAAACCTTCAAGAACTTAGTATTACCAATTTTGTAGCTGAGCTTTGAAGTGAAGTGAAAGTAAACGCTCATCAACTTCATATTACCAATATAGTAGCTGAGATCTGCCAAGAAGTGAAAAAAACCCTCACGAACTTCATATTACCAATATAGTAGGTGAGCTCAGCCATGAAGTGAAAGTAAACCCTCACCAACTTAGTATTACCAATATAGTAGCTGAACTCTGCCACGAAGTGAAAGTAAACTCTCACCAACTTCATATTACCAATATAGTAGCTGAGCTGTGAAATGAAGTGAAAGTAAAACCTCACCAACTTAATACTACCAATACAGTAGCTGAGATCTGATATGAAGTGAAAGTAAACCCTCACCAATTTCATATTACCCATATGGTAGATGTGCTCTGCCAAAAAGTGAAAGAAAACCCTCACAAACTTCATATTAACAATATAGTAGCTGAGCTCTGAAATGAAGTGAAAGTTAACCCTCAACAACCTAGTATTACCAATATAGTAGCTGAGCTTTGAAGTGAAGTGAAAGAAAACTCTCACCAACTTAATATTACCAACATAGAACCTGAGCTCTGAAATGAAGTGAAAGTAAACTCTCACCAACTTCATATTACCAATATAGTAGCTGAGCTCTGCCAGGAAGAGCAAATAAACCCTCACAAACTTCATATTACTAATATAGTAGCTGAGTTCTGCCCTGAAGTCAAAGTAAACCCTCACCAACTTAATATTACCAATATAGTAGCTGAGCTCTGCCATGAGGTGAAATTAAACCCTCACAAACTTCATATTACCAATATAGTAACTGAGATCTGCCACGAAGTGAAAGTAAACCCTCAACAACTTCATATTACCAATATAGTAGCTGTGCTTTGCCATGAAGTGAAAGTAAACCCTCACCAACTTCATTTTACCAATATAGTAGCTGAGCTCTGCCAAGAAGAGAAAATAAAGCCTCACAAACTTCATATTACCAATACAGTAGCTGAGTTCTACCATGAAGTGAAAGTAAACCCTAAACAACTTCATATTACCAATATAGTAGCTGAGCTCTGTCACGAAATGAAAGTAATTCATCACCAACTTCATATAACCAATGAAGAAGCTGAGCTCTGCCTCGAAGCGAAAGAAAACCCTCACCAATTTCATATTACCAATATAGTAATTGAGATCTGAAATGAAATGAAAGTAAACCCTCACAAACTTCATATTACCAATATAGTAGATGAGCTCTATCTTGAAGTGAAAGTAAACCCTCACCAACTTTATATTATCAATAAAGTAGCTGAGCTCTGTCACTAAGAGAAAATAAAGCCTCCCAAACTTGATATTACCAATATAGTAGTTGAGTTCTGCCCTGTAGTGAAAGTAAACCCTCACCAACTTCATATTACCAATATAGTAGCTGAGCTCTGAAATGAAGTGAAAGTTAACCCTCAACAACTTCATATTACCAATATAGTACCTGAGCTCTACCATGAAGCGAAATTATACCCTCACCAACTTCATATTACCAATATATTAACTGAGCTTTGAAGTGAAGTAAAAGAAAACTCTCACCAACTTAATATTACCAACATAGTACCTGAGTTCTGAAATGAAGTGAAATTAAACACTCACATACTTCATATTAACAATATAAAGATAGTAGCTGAGCTCTGACTCGAACTCAAAGTAAACTCTCACCAACTTCATATTATCAATATAGTAGCTGAGCTCTGACACGAAGTGAAAGTAAACCCTCACAAATTTCATATTACTATTATAGTAGCTGAGTTCTGCCCTGAAGTCAAATTAAACCCTCACCAACTTAATATTACCAATATAATAGCTATTTCTGCCATGAAGTGATAGTAAACCCTCACCAACTTAATATTACCAATATATTAGCTGAATTCAGAAATAAAAAGAAAGTAAACTCTCACTAACTTCATATTACCAATGTAGTAGATGAGCTCTGCCATGAAGTTAAAAAAACCCTCACCAAGTTCATATCAAAAATATACTACCTGAGCTCTGCCATGAAGTGAAAGTAAACACTCACAAACTTAAATTACCAATATAGTGTCTGAGCTCTAACATGAAGTGAAAAAACCCTCACTAACATCATATTACAAATATAGTAGCTGAGCTCTGCTATGATGTGAAAGTAAAACCTCAACAACTTAATATTACGAATAAAGTAGCTGAGCTTTGCCACGAAGTGAAAGTAAACCCTCACCAACTTCATATTACCAATTTATTAGCTGATCTCAGCCACTAAGTGAACCCTCACCAACTTCATATTACCAATATAGTAGCTCAGCTCTAAAATGAAGTGAAAGTAAACCCTCAACAACTTCATATTACCAATATACTAGCTGAGCTCTTCCTTGAAGTGAAATTAAACTCTCACGAACTTCATATTACCGAAATAAATATAGTAGCTGAGCTCTGCCACGAAGCTAAAAAAATCCTCACTAACTTCATATTACCAATATAGTTGCTGAGCTCTGCCCCGAAGAGAAAATAAACCCTCACAACTTCATATTACCAATATGATAACTAAGCTCTGCCACGAAGTGAAAGTAAACCCCCACCAACTTCATATTACCAATATAGTAGCTTAGCTCTTCCACGAAGTGAAGAGTAAACCCTCACCAACATCATATTACCAATATAGTAGCTGAGATTTGCCACGAAGTGAAAGTAAACACTCACCAACTTCATATTACCAGTATAGTAGCTGACCTCTGAAATGAAGTGAATTTAAGCCCTCAACAAACTCATATTACCAATATAGTAGCTGAGCTCTTCCACGAAAAGACAGTAAACCCTCACCAACAACATATTACCAATATATTAGCTGATCGCTGCCACGAAGTGAAAGAAAACCCTCACCAACTTCATATTACCAATATGGTATCTAAGCTCTGCCACGAAGTGAAAGTAAACCCTTTCCAACTTAATATTACCAGTCTTGTAGCTGACCTCTCAAATGAAGTGAATTTAAGCCATCAACAAATTCATATTGCCAATATAGTAGCTGAGCTCTTCCACGAAGAGACAGTAAACCCTCTCCAACTTCATATTACCAATATAGTAGTTGAGCGCTGCCACGAAGTGAAGAGTAAACCCTCACCAACTTCATATTACCAATATTTTTAGCTGAGATTTGCCACGAAGTGAAATTAAACCCTCACCAACTTCATATTACCAATTTAGTAGCTGATCTCTGCCACGAAGAATATGAAGTTGGTGAGGGTTTACTTTCAACCAATATAGTAGCTGAGCGCTCTCACAAAGTGAAAGTAAACCCTCACCAACTTCATATTACCAATATAGAAGCTGACCTCTAAAATGAAGTGAACGTAAACCCTCAAAAACTTCATATTACCAATATAGTAGCTCAGTTCTAAATTGAAGTTAAATTAAACCCTCACCAACTTCATATTACGAATATAGTAGCTTAGCTCTCCCACGAAGTGAAAGTAAACCCTTATTACCTTCATATTACCAATATAGTAGGTGAGCTCTGAAATGAAGTGAAAGTAAACGCTCACCAACTTCATATTACCAATATAGTATGGCAGATCTCAGTTACTATATTGGTAATATGAAGTTTGTGAGGGTTTACTTTCACTTCGTGGCAAAGCTCATCTACTTTATTCGTAATATTAAGTTGTTGAGGTTTTACTTTCACATCATAGCAGAGCTCAGCTACTATATTTGTAATATGATGTTAGTGAGGGTTTTTTCACTTCGTGTTAGAGCTCAGACAATATATTGGTAATTTAAGTTTGTGAGGGTTTACTTTCACTTCATGGCAGAGCTCAGGTAGTATATTGGTAATATGAACTTGGTGAGGGTTTTTTTAACTTCATGGCAGAGCTCATCTACTACATTGGTAATATGAAGTTAGTGAGAGTTTACTTTCTTTTTATTTCTGAATTCAGCTAATATATTGGTAATATTAAGTTGGTGAGGGTTTACTTTAAATTCATGGCAGAAATAGCTACTATATTGGTAATATTAAGTTGGTGAGGGTTTAATTTGACTTCAGGGCAGGACCCAGCTACTATATTAGTAATATGAAATTTGTGAGGGTTTACTTTCACTTCGTGGCAGAGCTCAGCTACTATATTGATAATATGAAGTTGGTGAGAGTTTACTTTGAGTTCGAGGCAGAGCTCAGCTACTATCTTTATATTGTTAATATGAAGTATGTGAGTGTTTAATTTCACTTCATTTCAGAACTCAGGTACTATGTTGGTAATATTAAGTTGGTGAGAGTTTTCTTTCACTTCACTTCAAAGCTCAGCTAATATATTGGTAATAAGAAGTTGGTGAGGGTATAGTTTTGCTTCATGGTAGAGCTCAGGCGAAGTGAAAGTAAAGCCTCACCAACTTCATATTACCAATACAGTAGCTGAGATCTAAAATGAAGTGAAAGTTAACCTTCACCAACTTCATATTAACAATATAGTAGCTGAGATCTGCCACGAAGTGAAAGTAAACACTCACTATCTTCATATTTCCCATATAGTAGATGAGCTCTGCCACGAAGTAAAACAAAACCCTCACCAACTTCATATTACCAATATAGTAGCTGAGCTCTGAATGAAGTGAAAGTAAACCCTCAACAACTTCATATTACCAATATAGTAGCTGAGCTCTGTCATGAAATGAAAGTAATTCCTCACCAATTTCATATAACCAATAAAGTAGCTGAGCTCTGCCTCGAAGCGAAAGAAAACCCTCACCAATTTCATATTACCAATATAGTAATTGAGATCTAAAATGAAATGAAAGTAAACCCTCACTAACTTAGTATTACCAATATAGTAGCTAGGCTCTGCCACGAAAGGAAAAAAAATACTCAACAACTTCATATTACCAATATAGTAGCTGAGCTCTGCCACGAAGTGAAAGTAAACCCTCAAGAGCTTCATATTACCAATTCAGTAGTCTGAGTTCTGCTATGAAGTTAAAGTAAAACCTCACCAACATCATATTATAAATATATTGTAATTGAGCTCTGAAATGAAGTGAAAGTAGACCCTCACCAACTTAGTATTACCAATATAGTAGCTGAGCTTTGAAGTGAAGTGAGAGTAAACTTTCACCAACCTAATATTACCAATATAGTAGCTGAGCTCTGAAATGAAGTGAAAGTAAACCCTCACAAACTTCATATTACCAATATAGTAGCTGAGCTCTACCTTGAAGTGAAAGTAAACCCTCACCAACTTCATATTACCAATATAGGAGCTGAGCTCTGAAATGAAGTGAAAGTAAACCTTCACCACCTTCATATTACCAATATAGTAGCTGAGCTCTGTTACGAAATGAATATAATTCCTCACCAACTTCATATAACCAATAAAGTAGCTGAGCTCTGCCTCGAAGCGAAAGAAAACCCTCACCAATTTCATATTACCAATATAGTAATTGAGATCTGAAATGAAATGAAAGTAAACCCTCACCAACTTAGTATTACCAATATAGTAGCTAGGCTCTGCCACGAAAAGCAAAAAAACCCTCAACAACTTTATATTACCAATATAGTAGCTGAGCTCTGCCTACGAAGTGTAAGGAAACCCT
>NW_013746626.1:0-1605 GCF_000517525.1 Limulus polyphemus
GCCCGGGCGTTCTTTTAGGGTTTTAAGCAATCTCTTGCTATCCATATTATGAACCACTATCGTGGTTCATGATATACAGAAAGACGACGGCGGCCTCGCGCGCCTTTGTTTATTCGATTGGACTAGCCACTTCAGCGTGTTGGGTCACATGATCGAGTATCATCAAGTACTTAGATACAAATTTTTATTAACATTTGAAAACAGCAATGGGGATAAGAAGATAGCTTTAGCTCTGAGTGTGATTTTATCAGCAGATAGTTTATTTTTTCGAATCTGGAGAATTATGATGAACCTGATAAAAAGAAACAAAACTTTCTCCAAAATTTGAAAAGTATGCAGAAAACCTTTGTACCTTTACAATCAGAAAGTAACATTCTAGTAACATTTTCTACTTTGTACATCCACATTTCAAGAATTAACCCAAAATCTCCATACAAAAATTACTGCTTGTGATATTATATGACCACGTAAAGAAACAGATTGTGATTGCTTTGTGAACTTTGGCAAATCCCGAATAATTCAGGTAAAACTGATTACTAGCTAGAATATTTTATTTTCAGGTTGCTGTGTAAACTTCAAATTTTGTATGTGGTCATACCATTTTCTTAAGAATATGACGATACCATATTGTGAATTTTAAGAATAGTGAACATTATTTGGTACTCATAATCAAAGGTTGTGTTTATTATTTATTGATGTTGAGGCTATCGAACATCGCGTGAAATTTATTGATCTCGAGAATATAGACTTCTAAAAGACGAGCAGATGATTAAGTGATAAATATATAAAAAGTGTGAGAGGAGCGGGAGCAGCAAACAGACAGAGCAGACGAGAAAGTAATGTTATGGGAAGTAGAAGTTCGGACAAAGAAAAGTTAAACGTAATGTTACGTCTCTACTCGTTTGTTAATTTCCGGTATAAATTCTTTCCGAGGAACTTCAGCGATACAAGTCCTTTCTTAATTAAAACTAGTTTATTCTTTCTCGATACAACTTTGTAATACACAGAATTTCCACAGTCGCTCTAAACTTAACAACCTTTATAACATACGCTATAAATCACAGCGATTCACACACTTTATTTTCGGTGCTTACTGTTCGCTTGACTCAGTTATCTGTCTCTTCAGTCTATCTGCCTATCTCGCTGGCTTTCTTTGCCAGGCTTATATACTAAAAAAGATGGCGGCTAGCAAACACTCGGACATTCGCGGGGTTCCCCGATAATTCTAGAAACTCCAGCGCGCATGCTCCCAGCGTCACGCGACTTCTGCTGTCGTAACAATAAATTTAACTGCCGTAGGAGAGAAAAGCCTAACAATTAATATGTTGGAGGAAAACTAACAGTTTTGAAAGAGATAAGAAGTGTAGTTTATTCCATCAAAGCGAGTTCTGAAGTAATTGAACCAACTTGAGTGCACTTTGACAAAAGGAACAAACGATATCTCTAGTATGAGGACCAGACAATTACTAGAAGAGCAGTATACGACTGTGGTAACTCATATTATAATTGCAAATGAATTATACACGGAATACTAGTGCAATATAAATAGAGAATGATAATTCGGCTTGTCAACTGAAATTTTAAAGGAATTGAATAGGCCTTAGT
>NW_013746627.1:0-3069 GCF_000517525.1 Limulus polyphemus
TCTTTTTTTAACATTTTCAAGAATTTATTTAAAAGAGATCCTAAGTTAGGACAGCAACGAGCTCATAAACCAGACAAAATCATAGCAGCAGCGTTTTTACCTCAAAGTATAGGCGTAAAAATGTTAATAAAGTAACAACAAATATCTATTAAATCTATAAAGTATATTCTTACATCATTATGCAAATAGGAGCTGGGGGTCAGCTAATTTTGCAAACTTTGGATCAAGGATTGGCCACGTAACACCATGTTATCCCTTTCGCAATGGGCTTGTGTATTTTACACGATCTTTTAACCACAACATAACTGAAAGTATACATAATATGACTCTGAAACTCGGTGGAAGGACTTAATGTATTTTCATGAAATTTTGCAAGGCTTTAGTAAAGTTACAAGTATTTTAAAGACAAAAAATGAGAATTTTTAATGAAGAGTTTTCACTAAAAATTTCTCTGTGAATATATGAGTCAGAGTGTTGACTGCAAAGTGATTTTTCATGTTAAGGTTAAAAATACTTTTCTTTGTCTGAAAATTGTTTTATTTCATTTGTATAACTTTAAAAATCTAAATTAATAAAAAATTTTCAGTAAAACTATTTTATTTGTTATTTTTTCTACCCTTACTCTGTATGCATTCAATCAATTTGACCAACCTTGTAACCACTGTAAAAAATTGGAAAATAAATCTCAAATTACCCTTTTTTTCATTCTAAAATGACTGCACATTCTAACAGGAAACCATAATTGTTTATCCTAAACAGATATTAATAGTGTGCATTTTTATACTTACTTTTATTGACCTTTGGACTCTGTCTAACTTAATACTCTCGGCATACCAGTTGTAAATCACTTAGTGAAAGTGCATCTCACATTATCCTATTGAATTACATAACATGCAAGCTGCTCGCAAGTATACCTTGTGAGGAATTTTTATTTACTTTTTTCATTAACTTACTTAACCTAACCTATTAAATTCCTAATTTTTACATTTTAGTTACTTTTGTACATTAATAATGAATACCCATATAAAAGCGAGAAATGTAGTACTTACCTTGGTCCTTTTATTTTTGTTGTTGATTGTTGATGAAACTTAACCCTACCTTCTTATACTGATTGCACTACTACTATAAATAATTCTTATTTAATTAAATACTGCACCTAAAAACACAGAATAATAAAATGCAATAAGAGCATTTAAAATTCAGCTAAGCTCGTCGATGTGATTCCTATGAGAATAAATTTGAAACTGATCAATGAAATAGACAATGCCTTGTACAGAAGACAATGTCATATAATATGTCATTTGATAGATTAAGTTTTGGCTTTATATCGATTATAAATACTATAAAATAAAATGTTAGATATATTACTAATTTGTGAAAAATGGGATTTGACAGGTGGGCATAGCAAGTGGGTCTGATTTTCTAGTTTGTGGCTCATTTATCAAATAAGATTGAAGGCCATAGAATTGTGCTTTTCCTGAGTAATATCTATATTATAGAGAGTAACTTATGTTAAATTCTTTACTTCTCGAAGGGGTGGTAAATATATTGGAGAAGAAGGAAGAACTAGAGTACAAATGTCACAATCCTCATATTAGGGGAGATTGAGGATTTTTTACATATTTATTTATAAAATTAAGAACACAAAACTTATATCAGTTTTCTGTATTAACTACATTTTGATGTGGAATTTATTTGAATACATTGATAATAAAGTAGGTTAATTGAAATTTGAATGTAATTGTAAGTTATTAAAGCTTGTGACATTCACTTTGATCTACCTGTTATGAAAGGGTTATCCCCATGTGAATGGTATTGGTGCTTTGCACCTACCCAGCATCTCTGAAGCTGTACACAGCAATGTTTACTATACTTCCAAATTTACTACGTGTATCTTTAGATATGATAGTAAGAATGCTTTTCGGTACTTGAATATCATTTCTTTGAACTTTCATACAAGTTTATTTCAACATATGCTCATGTATGTTGTTTCACTATAGAGACAAAACTAATTGCCACTACTAGCGATTGTATGTAACAATTTATAGTACAGATGGTTTCAATGAACACCGCTTGTTACTTGATACATCCTGTAAGAAGAGATTACCAAACGATACAGACACCATAAATTACAAAGAAAATTACTTTACAACACTTACAAGATTAGTCCTGGTCACATTCCTCTCATTATAGGCAAGGTTTATGTTGGAATTCGAAACTTTAGCTCTTCAGTGTATTGAGACCCCAACTGTGAGAATGTCATAGCTTCCCCGTATTATTGAGATGAATGTATTTAGCCTGTTTCATAACCAACATATGGGTTTTACTGTTGTCAATTGTACACTGAGTTTGAACCATTTGCAAAATATCAGAATAAGCTATATATATCAGTTAGACTGTTTTAATTCTAACGCAATAACAACAGAAGTGTGGGTCTTACTACAAAGCAAAGATTGTAAGAAGGGAAAATATAAAATTCTTATGTGGTACTGGTACTAGTAGTATTACGTACAAATCACACAAGTTTATCATTCTAAATACTCGATCATATTATTATTATTATGAACTAAATATAAAATTACACTAAATTATTGAACTTAAAACTACAAATTTAAATTCAAAAGAATATAAAAAATCACAAACTCTTTCAGTTCAAAGCCCTAAGTCTAATTCATGTAAAGACTTTGCACTCACCACTCGATAGCTCTTAACCCTAACAATCGTGGATCAACTTCTTTCTTAAAAAATATATCTATTTTGAGTTAATTTTTCAATATAATGATTAATATAAGTAGATATACGATGCTGCATGACTTAAGCTACTACATAAAAATAATAAAATTCACATACATCACATGCAATTTTTTTCCAGAAGCAACTTTTCTGACGCTTATAGAAAAGCACAATTGGCCAGTACTAAATACAACCTCTACATAAAATGGCAGTTACTATAATAAGCACCACCCACATTCATATTGTAAAATCCAGGGAACAATGTTTCATCACATGCTTTCCTTATCATCCTATGATTTGTCTAATGTGAGATACAGTGATTGGAATAACATGGTA
>NW_013746628.1:0-1601 GCF_000517525.1 Limulus polyphemus
ACACCCGGTGTATTTATTACATAGTTGTTCTTATAACACCTTATGTATTTATTACACAGTTGTTCATAACACCACGTGTATCAATTATATTATTATCAAAAGTACCCTCTATATTTCTATATAGTTGTCCATAACATCCTTTCTATTTATTACATAGTTGTCCATAACACCCTCTATATTTCTACATAGTTGTCCATAACACACTCTATATTTCTACATAGTTGTCCATAACATTCTGTGTAGTTATTACATAGTTGTCCATAACACCCTCTATATTTCTAAATAGTTGTCCATAATATTCTGTGTATTTATAACATAGTCGTCCATAACATCCTGTGTATTTATTACATAGTTGTCCATAACACCCTCTATATTTCTACTTAGTTGTCCATAACACACTCTTTATTTCTACATAGTTGTCCATAACATTCTGTGTAGTTATTACATAGTTGTCAATAACACCCTCTATATTTCTACATAGTTGTGCATAACATCCTGTATATTTATTACATAGTCGTCCATAACATCTTCTATGTTTCTACATAGTTTTTATAACACCCTCTATATTTCTACTTAGTTTTCCATAACACCCTCTATATTTCCACATTGTTGTCCATAACATTCTGTGTAGTTATTACATAGTTGTCCAAAACACCCTCTATATTTCTACATAGTTGTGCATAACATCCTGCATATTTATTACATAGTCGTCCAAAACACCCTCTATATTTCTATATAGTCGTCCATAACACCTTATATATTTCTACATAGTTGGTCATAACAACGTCTATATTTCTACATAGTTGTCCATAACATTCTGTGTAGTTATTACATAGTTTTCCATAACACCCTCTATATTTCTACTTAGTTGTCCATAACATCCTGCGTATTAATTACATTGTCGTACATAACACCCTCTATATTTCTCCATAGTAGTCCATAACACCCTTTTTATTTCTACATAGTTGTCCATAACATCCTGTATATTTATTACATAGTCGTCCATAACACCCTTTATATTTTGACATAGTTGTCCATAACATTCTGTGTAGTTATTACATAGTTGTCCATAACACCCTCTATATTTCTACATAGTTGTGCATAACATCCAATATATTTATTACATAGTTGTCCATAACACCCGGAGTATTTAATACATAGTTGTTCTTATGACACCTTATGCATTTATTATATAGTTGTCCATAACACCCTCTATATTTCTACATAGTTGACCATAACATCCTGTGTATTTATTACATATTTGTCCATAACTTCCGGTGTATTTATTACATAGTTGTTCTTATAACACCTTATGTATTTATTACACAGTTGTTCATAACACCACGTTTATCTATCACCTTATTATCAAATGTACCCTCTGTATTTCTACATAGTTGTCCATAACATAATGTGTATTTATTACACAGTTGCCATAACACCCTTTGTATTTATTACACAGTTGTTCATAACACTACGTGTATCTATTATATTATTATCAAAAGTACCCTCTATATTTCTATATAGTTGTCCATAACACACTCTATATTTCTTACATAGTGTCCATAACACCCTCCTATATTTCTACATAGTTGTCCAATAAC
>NW_013746629.1:0-1604 GCF_000517525.1 Limulus polyphemus
TTACTCAATTATAATGAACCAAGTTAAGATCTACCACAATAACCCTAGTTTCTAATGGTAATCATTTTAATAACAGCAGAAACAACCAAATTAAGAAACTCATAAAAAATGCAGCAATACAATAAATGGAATAACTTATGTCAATCAATAGATTATACTCGCCCTAACCCAGCCCTCTTCTGGAAAAAAATTCCGTTAAAT
This sequence comes from Limulus polyphemus, assembly GCF_000517525.1. NCBI lineage: Eukaryota > Metazoa > Arthropoda > Merostomata > Xiphosura > Limulidae > Limulus > Limulus polyphemus. The sequence goes on from NW_013746629.1 coordinate 202, forward strand.
CGCATACGATTCCATTGAATCTAAAATCAGATGTCTGCAATATAATAACACCACTGCTACCAGCGATGATGAAAAAGTTCCATCATCTTTCGTCAGCACCCGTGGCAAAAACACACATCATACAGAAATCTTATTTTCAAACACATGTCCAAAGGTAAATCACGACCCAACAACTGCATGCACTCTACTAACCTAACAGTTCATTTCAGCTACTCAGGACGGCACTGGTCAAGTAGATTATTCTGCGCTTGACCTTGAAAGTGGTTTTTCTCCAAGTACTCCGGTTTCCCCCCACGTCAAAAGTTACAAGGCATAGGATAAATTATTCAGCTACACTGGAAAGAGGCGTTCTATGATAATCTATCATAACTAAAATTATAATTTAAATCTTAATCATAACCATGATGTGTCAAAAAATTGTTTAAAAGATTACGGGAGTGATGACTCTAAATAAGTTAGAGGTACTTTTTATCGAGTCATTTTACCTTACATTCCATTTGAACTTTCTATATCAAAATTTCAAGGTATATAAACAATTATGCATTAATCCCATGATAGCGGCACGTGCTCCACTCTGCATCTCCCTACTCCTGTCGCCGTCATCTACGCCAACATCATGCTCTCTCCCAATCTGACGTCACCACCTCGTGCATAAACAACCACACGTGCGTTTCACGTGCTCCGGCCAACTCGACGCGTCATTACATGCAGACAGTTCTTCTTCCTCTCTCTTCCTTCGACTTTCCCTCATCTTGACGACTTTTCCACTTGTTTGGAGGCAACCCAGCTTGTAATGGACCCATTAAAATCAAAATTCTCATCTAGTATATTATCCTAATCGTAAACAATTGTCGGTACACTAAAGACCGCTTTTAAAAAATCCAACGCTCTCGTCAATACCATATCTTCGAGTGTGGGGCTCAAGAGACCCCACAGTTTCTGAGTGCGCCTAGTTGTCTCACAAGCCCCGGAGGGGCTTGTGTATGATATCAATCCAAATAATATTACTTGTGTTTTATCTTTGCTAAGGCCACCAGATCTAAGCTTACCTTTTTCAGTGCTATAACGAAGTTCCTGAGGTACATTCTTTAGCTTTGGCATGGCAGAGTCACACTTGTGTTGTTCCACATCCTTGTTCTCCTTGGGTTATCGAACACTAAAGAGAAATTATTGGCACCAATCAATTCGTTTCTATATACGTTTGTTTTGAATTACGCGTAAAGCTACGCGAGGGATACATGCGCTCCCTGTTCCTAGTTTTGATGTAATAAAGGGGATGAAGCTAGTCAACACCACTCAGTTAGATACAATGATAGAACACTTGTAATGATTATTCTACTCTGAATTATAAGTTTGGTATCCGAGATATTAACGACATTTTAGTCTGTAAAGTTTTGAAATAC
>NW_013746630.1:0-1606 GCF_000517525.1 Limulus polyphemus
AAAGCCAAGGCTATAGCCCTATGTTTTTCCCAAATTTTGAAAAAAATTGTTTTTCCTCGTATTTCAATACCAAGATGCCCTTGATCTCCTTAGTATTGTTCGTCCCGAACAATAGCCACTTACATTAAACCAATAACAATTAACAATAACTTAATTAAAATGTACAGAATTACAAACACAAAATTACAATTCAACAAAGTCCCTTAATTTTATGGGACGTATCTTCTTCCGTACTGGTCTCCGTCTCGTTGGCTTCTGCTTCATGTGGGGTTCATCTGCTTCATCAGGAAACGTCATATCATTGGTAACAGTCACATCAGTGGTAGTAACTTCATTAAGGGCTTCACTGTTTCTCTTCTCAAAATCGAGTGAAGGAAAAGATATAAACTGCTAAGAATCACTTGAGTCACATGTTCTTGATTCAGTCCTTTACAGGCGCTGAGATGCCCTTGGGTTTCCATCATATCTTGTTTGATTCTTAGGGGCCACGTGCACCATTTCTTGAAAGATGTTGTCTTGTACAAATTCAATCCAACCACCATCCTCATCTTCAGTTGACTCAGATTCTGATGAAAATATCTCATGTAATGAAGATTTTGTGAGACTTTTCGAGATTATAAAGTCTGATTTTTCTCAGGAACATATTATAAAGTTTCGTGTTAGAGGTCGTACATAACTGGCAATCCTTCCAACTAACCGCTGAACTGTTTCTTAAAAAGTCGTTTTCCTTGACTGAAAACGCTGGGGCACTAGCATATTCTGCTCATTGCACATGCGGACTCATCTCTCCCATACATTCCCCATTTCGTACACTTTTCCACGAGAGAGTCCAGCACTCAAATCTCTGCACAACTGCAGTAAACTCTCAATGACTTTAGTTTCTTGCAGATCTATGGAGGATTTAGGTTTAGCAGACTGTCTTTAAAACTTTCTTCAAGCAAGCAAGGTGGTAGCACCTCCAGCAGCAATCAAGTCACTCACTCCAGAAAGTATTGTACTCATCAACGGATCTGTTTTGGCATGCACAATCAAATTTGCAGATTTTTCTAAAGTTTCTACTCTGTGAACTGTTTCTTGTCCTGTGCTTAACAAAACATCCATAAAGTCTAATCAAGTGGTGGATGGAAACTGCACCTTGTAGGTGGGGAAGCGACACTTGAAGAGAGTTCAGGTTGAGCACTGGCTGTCTTTGTTGATGAACACTACTGTTTTCTAAATCTAAACAGTTTGTTTTCAGACGTGAAATTAGAGTAACAGGCTTTGTGCCATTTAATGTTCTAGCTTTTCTAGCACATCCGTGTATATGGTACAACCGAGTCGTTTTCTCTTCTAACCAACATCTTTCGCCTTGGTTTTCCCATCTGCTGAAATCTCCTTCACTGCTCTAACAGACGAAACATTTCGAATTGTCATTGTCACTGAATTGTCTCTTTCGCTTTATAATAGATACTTGATACATAGCTATAGCAAGTTCGTTTGGCGAAGTCAGCTCTTCAAATGATTGGAAATTCTATAAATTTACATACGTTAAAAATCTAAAGACATTGTTGCGTCAGCGAAGTCACATGACTAGTGTCACGCCACGTTTCTAGAACTATCCTGTACC
>NW_013746631.1:0-1606 GCF_000517525.1 Limulus polyphemus
TTAAAAATTCATCACTAAGAAATATGAATTTTTGTATGTGAAAGACTTGTAATATTAAGTGAAAGACTGCCAAATTTCGTGAATATATAGAGAGTTATAAGCATTAAATTTATATCAACTTTAAACGGGTACAAAAGGTCACGTGAATCGGTCAAATTGACCAACCCCGTGTTGGGAGAGTTAATGAGCTCCCAACTAATCTCTCAAAATTTCTAATGAATTGTGCTACTAGCATAATGACATCATTATGCGACAAAAGCCCTCCACAAATAGGAAAATGACACATTTCCATATGCAACAGCTCCCCTTTGCATATACACTTAAGAACATCATTATTTGATGTGACAAGGAATACAATGGTGCACTAGAAGTGTGGAGGTCAGATTAAAATTTGTGTGAAGAGGTGAATATCAACTGGAAATACATTTTCAGGGAAGGAAAATGTTACCTTCCATGATGATACCACACCTCCGCACACAGTTAAACTAGAATATCACATTAAAGTGGTAGATGGTCAGTGCAAAGATTTACCTAGGTGAGTTCTCTTCAGAAAGTGCCCTAAAAAAAGGCCCAAGGAGTGTGACACCTGATAGCAGGGGCTTCGTAGGGGCACATCTTTGAGAGACCACATCTCATCTCATCCAGGAAGAAATAGACAAGTGAGCCCCATGTGTCACAGGGGTGAGCAGAATAGGAAAAATGACTGTTTCAGTATCTGCACACAAGGGGTCAGAGAGCCAATATGTGTAGTATGGTAGGGGTGTGTTCCTACTGCCCATTGTGTGCTCACCTCAACTCTACTGTCACATCTTTAGACTAACACCAGCTATAGAAGGAAGACACAGTAGTGATGTCATAAATAGTAATATAATGTGTACACACCTTGACTCAACTGAAAAGATGACATCCACATGAGGGGGACACAGGTGTACAGTGTGCTCAGCACAACTCCAGCGAACAGACATAACTGCACAAGGAGGGCAGAAGATAGTGGTGCGTGCTCATATCAACTGCATTAGACAGTAACAGGCTGCAGGAAGGGAGCACAGTATCACATTATATGCTTGCCTCAACTGGACTGAACAGACTCTGACTGTAGGAAGAGAGCACAGCACCATAGCTGTGCTCACCTCAACTGAAGGCTCATGCCACAAGTGTCATGTGTTGTATGTAAAGCTATATGAGGGGTGACCTATGCTACACTGACAAGGACACTACCACCCCACTTCCCACTATAATGATACTGAATTGTATATTCCTCCAGCATTCTAGTCCAATAGCTTTCTCCACAGTCCACAACCCAAGTGCCTAGAAACTGGCATGTGGCAAGGATCTTCCATGTTCAACTCAATGAGAAAAGAGGGGGAGGAATTTGTGGTGGGGAAACACAGAGAAAATGTCTGGATCCCCATCAGTTTTCCATTCCAGAAAGATCCTTTGCTGGAGACAGTGCAATGGGTAAACAAAAAAAAACTATTTTTAAAAGGAAGTAATAGCAAGCCTGAGAAGCAGGCAGAAGACTTCTTCATACTGGCTTTGTCCATGATAATCCATGGAATATGTATAATCTGGATCGGACAAGAAAAAATAGGTATACTAATTTACC
>NW_013746632.1:0-2800 GCF_000517525.1 Limulus polyphemus
TCTAGAACAGACCTACTAATCTGTAGCATTCTACGAACTCAACCTCTAGAACAGACCTACTAATCTGTATCATTCTACGAACTTAACCTCTAGAACAGCTCTACTAATCTGTAGCATTCTACGAACTTAACCTCTAAAACAGCTCTACTAATCTGTAGCATTCTACGAACTTATCATCTAGAACAGACCTACTAATCTGTAGCATTCTACGAACTTATCATCTAGAACAGTCCTACTAATCTGTATCATTCTACGAACTTATCATCTAGAACATCTCTACTAATCTGTAGCATTCTAAAACTTAACCTCTAAAACAGCTCTACTAATCTGTAACATTCTACGAACTCAACCTCTAGAACAGACCTATTAATCTGTAGCACTCTACGAACTTAACCTCTAGAACAGCTCTACTAATCTGTAGCATTCTACGAACTTATCATCTAGAACAGTCCTACTAATCTGTATCATTCTACGAACTTATCATCTAGAACAGACCTACTAATCAGTAGCATTCTACGAACTTATCATCTAGAACAGACCTACTAATCTGTAGCATTCTACGAACTCAACCTCTAGAACAGTTCTACTAATCTGTAACATTCAATTTCAATTTTACCCGTTTATCGGATAATTTTTATAGTGAATACTGTGAAAAATTAATACATTTGTTTGTATCAATCCATTCTTCACTCACACCAACAGGACTATTACCACCATAACTTAGTACTTCACTCACACCAACAGGACTATTACCACCATAACTTAGTACTTCACTCATACCAACAGGACTATTACCACCATAACTTAGTACTTCACTCACACCAGACATTCAGTACCTTGATCTCAACTATGTAAACGGATAAGAGTTATATTACGTTCAAGAACTATATGACGAGTTAGGACTAGGTGACGAGTTTAGACTATATGACGAGTTAGGACTAGGTGACGAGTTTAGACTATGTGACGAATTTGGACTGTATGACGAGTTAGGACTATGTGACGAATTTGGACTATATGACAGGCTAAGACTATGCGTCAATGATGGACATTTTTTACTGTGTAACGAAAGAAGATTATGTGACCGATAAGGACTATATAACAAATGGTGGCTATTTGACGAGTAAGGACTGTATAACGAAAGAAGTTTATGTGACAGAGAAGGACTATATAACAAATGGTGGCTATTTGACGAGTAAGGACTGTATAACGAAAGAAGATTATGTGACAGATAAGGACTATATAACAAATGGTGGCTATTTGACGAGTAAGGACTGTATAACGAAAGAAGATTATGTGACAGATAAGGACTATATAACAAATGGTGGCTATTTGACGAGTAAGGACTATATAACGAAATAATATTATGTGACAGATAAGGACTATATAACAAATGGTGGCTATTTGACGAGTAAAGACTGTATAACGAAAGAAGATTATGTGACAGGTGAGGACTATATAACAAATGGTGGCTATTTGACGAGTAAGGACTGTATAACGAAAGAAGATTATGTGACAGATAAGGACTATATAACAAATGGTGGCTATTTGACGAGTAAAGACTGTATAACGAAATAATATTATGTGACAGATAAGGACTATATAACAAATGGTGGCTATTTGGCGAGTAAGGACTATATAACGAAATAATATTATGTGATAGATAAGGACTATATAACAAATGGTGGCTATTTGACGAGTAAGGACTATATAACAAGTGGTGGCTATTTGACGAGTAAGGACTGTATAACGAAAGAAGATTATGTGACAGATAAGGACTATATAACAAATGGTGGCTATTTGACGAGTAAAGACTGTTTAACGAAATAATATTATGTGACAGATAAGGACTATATAACAAATGGTGGCTATTTGACGAGTAAGGACTGTGTAACGAAAGAAGATTATGTGACAGATGAGGACTATGTAACAGATGATGATTATGTGACAAATAAGGACTATATGACATGTAATGACTTGATCACAAGTGATGGTTATGTGGTGGTGAGGACTATATGAGGGGTAAGTACCATTTTACGGGTAAAGACTATGTGACAGGTAAGGATGATGAGAAGGAAAAGACTATGCATCGGATGAGGACCATGTGACTGGTGAAGACTATGTATCGGGTGAGGACTGTGTAACAGATGATGTATTTGACCATCACTGTTCAATGCATTTACTATTTATTTTCTTGGCTTCTGGAAAAAAGGTGTCGCCACGGGATGGATTAGGCCTGGATGTTCCTCCCCGCATGCACCCCTGAACGGGTTTAGTTTTCAGATTCGTATTGGTCAGATGCAGAAGGTAAAGTACAGGTGCTACCCTGGCTACCAGCGGTTTGGTGCTTCCTCTGCTTACTGTGTTAACGGAAGGTGGAGCTTTTCAACACCAGAGTGTGTCCATCCGAATGGTAAGTTTAAACGTTCTTACTTATTCTGTGTTTGATAACCTCTACACCAGAGTCTGTGTCCATCCAAATGGTAAGTATTAAACGTTCTTACTTATTTGTCGGTAAAACAATTATTTGTTTCAAAAGTTCTAATAAAAATAAAGCAAAATGACCAGTTAATCTGTCAGCCATAATGTTAGAACAGAAAAGATCAAATCGATTTCAAGAAAAAAAATAAAACCTGTTTAACGTACAATCTACTCATCTCGAAACAACCCACCCACCCCGAAATAAAAAACGAAACAGAGATTATCGAACACAGAATAAGTAAGAACGTTTAATACTTACCATTTGGATGGACACAGACTCTGGTGTTGAGATTATCAAAAACAGCCTAGTAAGCATCACATA